>NW_026057581.1:21542289-21629552 GCF_023721935.1 Panthera uncia
GAGAGAGAGAGAGTGGGAGAGAGGGGCAGAAGGAGAGAGAGAGAGAGAGAGAGAGAGAGAGAGAGAGAGGGAGAGATGGGCAGAAGGAGAGAGAGAGAATCCCAAGCAGGCTCCATGCTCAGCACAGAGCCTGATGCGAGGCTCAATCCCACGGCCCTAGGATCATGACCAGAGCCAGAATCAAGAGTCAGATGCTCAACCAACTGGGGCCACCCAGGTGCCCCTAAACATCACTTTTTAATAGGAAAGCACATGAGTTATTTTGAAAGTGACTCTCAGTCTTCTGGGAGACAGATGACATTGTGGCTGTGGCAATTTCTGTGGCATGACAGAGAAAGTTCACAGATGGCTTGCATCACACTAAAAGAAGTCACATTTGGAAGCTGTCTCATGTAAAAGTAAATACACTGTGCTACAGCTTTATAGATAAGCCAAATGATGTTGCAGAACCTGCCCTTGGAATTATATTATAAAGGTGTATGCTCTCTCCTCTTAGTGTCACATCAATGACAAACTAGTGACAGCCACAGCATTTGGCTGGCCACAAAAGAATCCACATAAAGTTCTTTGTGTTGAGGCCTAAGAGAATGTCCACACACAAGGGCACTGATTGTACCCTCACAACTGCCATGCCCAGATTTTCCAAATAATGGTCTTCTGCTTTCAAAATCTCATGTTAGCATCTAAGTGTTCTTCTTCAGACGAGTATAACTGAATCAGCAGGTAAAACGGGTGCAGGGAGGCAGGAGACAAATCTCAGATCCTGACTATGTTGTGTAAACAATGTGCTCTGCACAAGTTGCAAGTGGTAAGGTTCCAAGTGGGGTTGGAAACACTCCTGAAAGCTTCCATAGGAAGACCGGGGACATACACTGGTTTAGGAGAACCAAAGATTCAATATGAACAAGAAGATTCTAAATAAAATTTCCCAGGGCACCTGGATGGCTCAGTTGGTTAAACATCCAACTTTGGCTCAGGTCATGATCCCATGGTTCATGAGTTCGAGCCCCATCGGGCTCTGTGCTGACAGCTCAGAGCCTGGAGCCTGCTGTGGATTCTGTGTCTCCCTCTCTCTCTCTGCCCCTCCCCAGCTCGTGCTCTGTCTTTCTCTCAAAAATAAATAAACATTAAAACATTTTAAATAAAATGTCCCTGTTTTTACAACACACCTAACATAAAATTAATAAACCAGAATTTAATACAAACATTTTACTTTCCAATCCAAAAAAGGAGCCACACTGCTTTGGGCTGACAGATTTCACAGGCTCAGGAGGAACAGGCTCAAGCTTTCATTAACTATTCAGTTATGAGACACCTGGGGCCACAAAATGAGGGTGGAAAAGACCACATATTTTTTGGTTCAGTTAAATAAAAGAGGTTTGGTTAAAAGAAAAAATTCAGCTTGAATTGTGAATGGTCATCCTTGAATTTGATATTCTAAATGTCCCCCATTATACACTCAGAGTTACAGCCTGTTTCATCTGATTCACTGTTCAACAGTGGCATTATCTGAAAACCAGGAAGACACTAAACACTTATCCGCAAAAATGTGACCAACCTTGGCCATCACAGGAAATCTTCTGAAGAGGGTACATAGCAAGGAGCACGGGATATTCACTCACTCACTCAACATCTACTTAGTAAGCTCTTACCATGCGCCTGGCTTAGGGGAGGTGGACATTAAGAACCCAGCACTAGCTCTTGCCCTCAGGAAGTCTAGCACAGAAGAGGTGAATAAATTTTTACACAGCTAATATTAAAAGTAAAACGCCATCTTAATTACTGATACCTCCCTGCCTTCAACACTTCTGCAATATAAGGAAAATAGGGTATAGTAGAAAGCGTACTGTTGCCTTCCTGGGAGGCGTTTGACATGTGTGATTAGGAACGTAAGCTCCCCTGATGAATAATGGATCTAAGCCATGCTCACCAATGGTTGCCAAAAACATTAGTTAAAAAAGCCAATGGGGGAACTTCATCATAGATATGCTAAGCTGACAGTGCTCAGTACAGTGAGCTCAGTACAGTCCAGTGCTCAGTACAAAGAGAGAGACATACAGAAGTACAGATCACCACCCATGAAATAGTCTTGCCTCACCACAAAACAGTCAAATTTAAATCTGATGAAGTCTCTATATCCAACTACTACAGGAAATACAGAGGCTAGAAGAACCTGTTAAATGACACCACAGGGATGCAACTGGGAAAGTTTTAGAATGTAGGAAACTGTATAGGGCAAACCACCTAACTTCTTCAGCAACAAAAATTACCAAGAAAAGAGGAAGAAAGGAACCATAGACAAAAAGGGGCCTAAGAGATGTATCAACCAAATGCAAGCATGGGTCTCGTTTAGATATGAATTCAACAAACCACTGAAAGAAGAAAGTATGAAACAAACAGGGAAAACAGGAAAATTTGAACACTGACTATATATTTGATAATTAAATATTTTTTAAGGGAGTGATAAAAATACTGTGGTTACGGTTTTTGAAGAACGCTTTTTTGCTTTTTTGTTATAGGTACATACATGGGTGTTTATGGATGAAACGGGATTAGCTCCAAAAGAATAAGTGGAGAAATAAGTGTGTGAAAAGATGCTCCACATTTATTCGCCCTATTATTATCATCATTCAGCAATAAGAAGAAACAAAGTACTGACACATGCTACAACATGGATCAATCTTGAAAGCTTTATGCTAAGTGAAAGAAAACAGTCACTAGGGACCACACATTACATGATTCCATGTACATGAAATGCCCAGAATAGGCAAATCTACAGAAATAAGAAGCAGATCAGTGGTTGCTTAGGGCTGGGGTGGGGAGGGTTACAATACTGGGGGATGGGGGTTGATGGCTTTCTTTTTGGGGTTATAAAAATATTCTAAAATTGGCAGATGCACAACTCTGTAGAATACACTAAAAGCCACGTAATTTTACACTTAAAAAAAAAAAGAACTCATGTTGGGGAGGGAGTAGGTAAGGATACAGGTGATAACAGATCATGTGTTGTAAATTTTTTACATGTGTAGGCTCCATCATAGATCCTTTGGGTCAAATCCTGGCTCTGTCAGTTACTGGCTGTGTAACCTTGGGCAAGGCATTTAATGTCTTTGAATCTCAGCTTCCTGGTGGAAAATGGGGACAATATAGGGGATAACAAAGACTCTACATGAACCTAGGTATATATGGGCTAAATGAGGTTGATACATTTGTTTTTATTTACTTATTTTTAAGTTTTTTTTAAATATATTTTTGAGAGGGCAAGCAAGGGCGGGGTGGGGGCAGAGAGACTGGGAGGGAATCCCAAGCAGGTGCCATGCCATCAGCGCAGAGCCGGACACGAGGCTCAATCCCAGGAACTGTGAGATAATGACCTGAGCCGAAATCCAGAGCCTGACCGCTTAACTGACTAGGCCACCCAGGCACCCTGAGGTTGATACATTTAAAGCATGTGGAATAGTGTTTGGCATGTATGAAATGCTCAGTAAACAGTTACGTATTATTATTCTCAACTGTTTTTGTTTTCTTATATCAGCTTCTTCAGGAGCATCCATTTCTTCAGTATCTCCCTCAGAAATCACAGTAATTATGAACAAGTAGTAGATGCTCAATAAAAGCTTCCTGACACTTCCTGATGTTTTGTTGGCTTTGTGTTTCTCAATTGTTAGGATTCTCCTTAATATGAGGTATTATCCTTCAAAGTTTCTGTATTCTGTGAGTCAGTGAGTGAGTTTTCTTTTTGGTTTCAGGCTACAGATGGGGATTTGGGAGGAGCAGTGAGATATAAGGAGACCAACTATAGCCGCAGTAATCAGCTTCATGCCAGAAGAACGTCTGGCTGAGCCCCCAAAGGCCACAAGTGCTGGGACAAAAAAGAATAAAGCCCACAGATGATCCTTCTAGACCCCTTTCCTTTGGTGATGCCTTTGAATAAGACTGGCTCAACCCAGAGATGGCCACATTTTGTTGCTAATGTTAATGGGACTGCCAGCTTTCCCTCTGGATTCAAACGCAGTCATCTGTGGTTCTCACTCTTATACCCCCACTTAGCATCTTAAATTAGCAAAGTGCTGTGGCTCCTTTTCAATAACAAAGGCTCTACATGAACCTAAATCAGTAAAACCATGATAAATATTTTATAAATGGCACTCCGAAAGCACAGCTTGAGTGTGTGTGCGTGCGTACACACACGCACGCACACACACACACACACACACACACACACACAATGGGATTTATATGCTCACACACGCTTTCCACACAGAACTCCGGCATTCTTTCTCATTCAAGTTTGCTCCAAAACAGATTTTTTATTTTTATTTTGTTGTACTGTACATATCAACTGCACAAGGCAATCAGCCAAGGAGAGATTTAAACATATGGACTGAATTTCATGGCTTTGAAAAACATGGTAGAGCAAGACCGTGTTATGTATGCCCTTCTGCTCTGCGCTATGGACTGCCATTTGGCTGGGCAGGTGCTCCATGCTCGTACCAGATTCCCCCTGGGGCCAGGGGGTCAAAGTGCCCCTCCCACATCTGCAGTGGCCGGTCCAAACATGCAAAGGCTCCTGTGAAAGCTGACGTAGAGCTGTGATACTCACCACTCTCGCCACTTGAAAACTGCTCGTCCCCCTGGGCCCACCAACGTGCAGCAAGACAATCAGAAATGTTGAATGGTACGGGCATTTGATATGCTATGGATGTGTAAGATCGTCACGTACTTTAGAAAATCAATGTGGTAATTCACTTTATCTTCCAAAGTGTTCATCTTTCCAGACCTCCATTCCATTTGTAAGGTGAGCAAGTATGTCCTACCAAAGAATGAACCTAAAATAAACTCGATGTTATTGTTATAATATTGAGAATTTACAAATTTTTAACGTTTGCTAAAATGAGTAGTGTTCTTCTAGTTTACTTACATAACCTCTTTGGCTTCTTCTGGCTGGGTAACTGAAACAGAAATGTGTTGATGTTTTATGACCAAAACACTGCTACCTCTGGGAACACAGTGCATCCTCGCCTACAGGTACACAACTTGCCACCTTCTTGTCAATGTTGTCCATTCCCAGGGAAAGGTAAAGAGAATAAGTGGAAACAAACAAACAAATAAGTCCCAACCCAGCAGTGCCACCATAGTGTCACACTGCCATGACCCCAAAGGTCCTGTGGTCACGCACTGGAGGTCAGCCTAAGCTAGGAAGCAGGTCATACATTGTCCCTTGACTTTCTCTTCCTTTCAGAAAGCTTATTGGAATGGACACTTCATATTGGTGACAGTGACAGTTCTAGAGCTATACCTCCTGCATGCTCCATTTTAGGGAGAGGTATTGGAATGGTACAGGCATGTGTTGTCTGCAGCGTGAGCTTTGGGACCAAGCACGACTAGTCACAGCTTCCTTAGTGCACGCCGGACACGTGCGTGTGGAGCAGCCATTTGGCAACATTGGTGAAGGAGCTCTCCCCAGCCTCGCCAACTGGCTCAGGAGTACAGAGCAGGGAGGGGACAGGTGGCAGGGGGCTGGAGGGAGAGGCAGGCACTGCAGTGGGAAGACTATGGCCTTCAAAGGCAGGTATCCCTTAGTTTGAACCATGGCTCTGCTACTTTCTAGAGGTGTGACTGGAACAGTGAATTCCATGGCTTTTTTTGAGCACTTCCTTCTTTTTCTGGCACTACAGGATACTTCGGGCTCATCTTATGTATTTCCTGCCGCAGTCCTAGAATCTGTCATCTCCCCAAGGAGCCTGTAAGCTTGCTTTCAAGCTTTGTTGGTCAGGACCAGGGCAGCCTTTAGTCTAGGGATCCTTTTCTCCCAACACTGAGGGATTACCCTTCTGACTACCATCGCCATGGTTTTCCTACTCTGGCTGGTGGGAACACAAACCATTCCCTGCCCTGTAGGACCTCAGAGATTGTTCTGTCTGTTCCTTTCCTGTGGTTCTTTCCTCAGTTGCTGGTAGCTTCCTCACACCAAGTGCTGAGCAGTACCTGCTGAGGACCAAAGGGAAAGCCTCTGCAGACCCCCAAAGCTCACCTCTGGGAAGCTCAGCTCCCTCTTGGACTCTACCTAGAGAATTCCAGCTGCCTTGGCCTCTGATTCCCTAACTCTGTCTCTTGAGAGTAGAGACTCCTGGGCTCTGTCTGGGTCCTCTTACCTGTGTTGTGGCCTCGGACCCCCCTCCAGCAGCAAGCTGGGAGGACTGTAGGGCCTACCCTGGTGTTTCCACTCAGGGACCCCATACTACCTTGGGTCCAATGTCTGCAAACCACTGTTTTGTATATTATGTCTAGATTTTTAGTCTTCTGAGTTGGGAAGGTAAATTCACTCTCTGTTACCCTATCTTGGCCTGAGCCGAAGTTCTGAAGTTCACTATACATAAAGGGTCCCATTTAGAACCATTTGTGATTGACTTTCCTGGGATACTCAATAGTGTTATCACAGTGATGTGCAGTGAGTCACCTCCTTGACAAGTGAGGAACACAGCTTGGGCCACATGGCATCATATGAGCAGGGCGAACCTGTCTACATCACATATGAGGGTGCTGGAGGTGTCAAACCTAACTAGTATGAAGCTGGGAGGCTGAGAAAGCCAAAATGCCTTCCTGCACAGCTACAGGATGACCAGACAGCTGCTGGGGAGAGGGCTGCCTCACCAGGCACACCTCAGGAGCCAAGGGCCTGTGTCAGCCAGCGATGACCAAGGATTTTAAATGAAAACAGCCCACCTGAGTGATGTGCACATGTCAAAGCAGCTTTAATAGCCCACAGGAGAACAGTTGATTTCATACGATTTTCCCTTCATCCTAGGCAAGCTGAGAAGTGCTGGTTAATATGAGCACTCACCAATAGCTGAGAAACTCACTCAGCTAACAAGGGAAGATGGTGGAAAATCATGGCTGAAAATGCCCCCCTGGGGCTCTACTCGGAGTCTTCCCTACATCTCAACTATATCAGAGGGAGTGACACATTGCACGTGTACACACACACACACACACACACACACACACACATGCAGTATACATCCTTATGGAACATAAATAGGAAACCATCATTTTCTTCTGGGTCTCAATTCCATTGCCTTCAGGCCTTAGCAGCCTTATTCCCAAAACTGTGACGCAGGTGTTAACGACTTGCAAACAAATTTTTAAAATTTAGGAGACTTCCACCAAAGGAAAGAATATGTTTCAGATGTAAGTGTGTCATTCACTGTCAATCAGAAATACTGCAAAAGGAATTTTCTTTTCATGGTGCACATCGGCCTCCCCCAAATGGTAGATCTACCTGTAACTTGCAACCCAGAACCACCGACTCCTCTCTACGCCAGTTAATGTGACCACATTTTCTGTCCTCCTTCAACCAGGGGCGGGGAAGTAGCACCTAGAGTAGAAAAGGTGCCAAGGAGCAGCACCCAGAGTTCACTTTCGGCAACTGTTTGTTGCAGAACTTTTGCATTCAGTGGGCGCACCACGATCTCTGCTAAGTTACACTGAAGTACTTCAAATGGTGGCCCCTTGTTTCACCCTATTCCCTTCAGGATAACTGCCTGGGGTCCTGCCTGTGAATTCCTGTGTCCTGGCAGACCAAGGGACAAGCTGAAGCTAACTGACTATGTAGGAATCTACTGAGAAATGACCAAGGCTGGCTAGCAGAGCTCCTCTGATCTCAAATACAGATAGAGTGAAATTAGGCCAAAAAAAAAAAAAAAAGCCAAAGAAGGACAGAATCAATCTGAATATAGATATATAGATTTAGGCTTGAACCATAAGGAAATTCCATATTCCTGGGCCAATCTAAGGAATGGAAGTTTCTAACAAAAACACGGGTGGTATTTTCCACAATGACTGCTTGTTAGTTAGAAGACCATGTACAAAACCTTTCTGCCCGGGCATTTTGCCACCACACCAGACTGTTCACTGCTCTGCAAACACACCGTAAACTTCCAGGCTTGTGAGTTTTCATTCTACCCACAACATCGTCCCCATGTGCTCCACGTGGTGAATTCTTGCACATTCTTTAAGGTTTAACTCAAATGTCACCTTCCTTGTTAGGCACATATCCTGACAATATCCTGACAATAAGGAATTAATAACCAATGCATTCCTTCTCTGTGCTGCACAGTGCTTAATGCATCCCTTAATTAGAGCAGGTATCCTCTGCACCGCGATTACCCAAAAAATGTTTGCCTTCTGCTTTGGAATGTGGGGCACTTGAGGGCAGGGACTGAGCCTTGTTCATCTCTGGGGCCCCCTGAGCCTAAAAAAGTGCCTGGGACATGGCGGAGCCTGTGTGAGATGTGCACTGGGAGGCTGGGTGCACGAAAGCAGGGAAATGAGCTCCTGTAAAGGAAAAGTACAGTGCTTCAGGATCTTCATGGTGGATTTACACATGCGCTCTCATTTGCCCTTTTCTACCTCGGGAAGTGGGGGAGGTGCTCCTCACCATCTACTCCTAAGGAAGACATTTGTGTTTCAAAAGGTTTCATGAGCAGGAAATGCCTGGATTAGACCTAAAAAGACCGAGGTTCTAGTCTTGACTATCCTGCAGAATGTTCTGTGTGACTTTGAGCACGTCTGTGCGCCTGGGCTGGAGGAGATGATCTCAATGGTCTGTAATCTGACCATAAGCAGCTAAGCCTCCTGTAAGGTCATACATGTGGAGGAGGTGAAACCAGTACTGGCATCAAGGTTTTCTGATTCTTAATGTGTTGTCAGAGGTCCTGGCGCTGTTTTAGAGCGAACTTCTGACTTCGCTTCACTCTCAGATGCTGAATTTGTTTTTCAAATCCATGTACTATTGGAATAATGGCTGTTCCCCAACTGTTAATGAGAAGCTGCTTTTAGGAGTGAAACCCATGTTGCCAGCACTGCGTGGGGTCGGCCCACGCTGCTAGCCGCAGACGGGTCCACAGGAGACCACGCGGACACATTAGTTTCTTTCAGCAAATATGGCAACAGGGCGATGATATCAAGCACGTCCCTAATAAAAGAAAGCGGGAAAGGACACACAAAGGAATAAAAGTGAATAAGAACAAGCACTTACAAGGTCCTGGGCTAATTGTGCCTTTGTTAAAGCAGAACATTTTGGTTCGTCAAGGCACTTTGGAGAAAGCAAGGCTGTATCTGCTGAGTCCTTATTACAGGCTTCCTGACTGCAGTGATGGAAACAATGGGAGCTTCATAAATGGATGGAAAGACTGCCATTTCCCCCACTGCCTCAAAGTCTCACAAAAGCTCTAACTGCTTTTCTGATCATCTCGTCCAGCAACATCTGGCAAATCTCAAGGCTGAAGAAGTAGTAAGAGAATGAATAGTGGAAGAGTGATGGCGAGAGTATGCTGAATGCAGTTCTCAGTCGTAAACAATAAGGAACCACACAGGGAAGGTAAAAGGTGGCCAGTATTAGCAAATGGCTTCCTTACTACAAAAGCATAGTAGCCAAAGCTCTCATTCAAAGGCAAGTTAAATATGGTCTTCCTTGTTGGAAACCCAACAGTTGACAGAGCTCTGGGTTTAAAAGAGCTGCCTCACTGGCTACTCTCAGGGCTCATTCATGGCAGGTAAGCAGCACAGGCTGTCAGCCACGCCCAGTGACCTGCAAGACTCTTGGAAGTGAGCATCACTATGGTGGAATGGGGGGAGGGTATCTGAACTAATGGGGGCAGCACTGGCCACATTTAATTCAAGAGCTATTGCCCTTGAATTAAGGGATATGCAAGGGATGTGACAGTGACCCAGACACAGCCCCTGCCCTTGGAAAGCTTGCCATCTAATGGAGGGAGGAAGATAATCCTGTCACTGTTGCATAGGGAAGGCTAAGATAATGATCATCAACAAGGAATCAATTGCAAAGTGTGATTGAGGTTCAGAGGAGGGAGAGAGCACAAGAGACTGGGAAATAAGCATTCAAGATGGTTAGTGAAAGGCAAGAAAGAGCTCAACAGGCAGAGAGGGGTTGATGCAGAATGACAGTCATGAGCAACAGGTGAGGTGCTCGCCCGTGTTTAAGCAGGAACAATCCCAGGGATGGAGCAGAGGCTACATAAGTGGGAAAACAAAAGGAAATAACACTGAGAATATGACGGTGCTATGCTTTGAATGTCTGTATCATATGTTGTAATATCAACCCCAATGTGACAGTATCTGGAGATGGGGCCTTTGGGAGGTTAGATTAGGGTTACATGAGGTCATGAGGGTGGAGCTGCCATGATGAGATTAGTGCCCCTATAAGGAAATAAGGGGATGAGACTCTCTCTCTCTCTGCCATGTGAGGAAGCCAGGAACAGAGCCCTCACCAGAACACAACCATACTGGCATTCTGATTTGGACTTTGAGTTTCCAGAACCGTGAGAAATAAAAGTCTGTTGTTTCAGCCTTGAGTCTATGGTATTCTTCTTATAGCACCACAAGCTGACTAAGCTAGGTGGGCTCGAAAGGGCCCTAGGCCTTAGAATAAGCCACTTGGGTTTTGGTAGAGACACTGGAGAACCACCATGCATTTCTTAGCAGGGAGGTTTCCAGGTCTGTCTTCTAGGAAGATTAGTTGGACAGCGATGTTTAGGATGAATTAGGAAGGTCAGGATACAGGCAAAGGGAAGCAAGTTGGAGGCTGCCAAAGTAGTAGCTGTAACAGAAGGTAACAAGAACGTGAGTGCCCTGAGCTGACAATCCAGGTGGAAGGAGGAAAAGGCAGGGATGAAAGTGAGCAGAGAAAGGAAGGCAGATGGGAGGAGGTGGGGGCGGGGGGGGGGGGTAGGTGAGGATGAGGTCCCAGGCCCAGGTGACGCAGAGAAGGCTGAAGCCATTTAGAAGGGTAAGAGGTCAGAAGGCCAAAATGAGCCCCATTTATGTATGTTCAACCCACGGTGCAGACAGCTGGAGATGTGGGGCTGAGGCTCTGCAGACAAGCCTGCTGTGGAAGCAGAGTGAGGAGCTGTCAGAAGAGGGTCGCTACTGATGCTGGAGGAGTGGGTAAGCAGGAGGGAGAGAAGCCTCACATCAGGGGATGGCAGAAGAGGAATCAGAAACTGGAGAGCCAGCCAAAGCAGCAGGGGTGCTGTGTGAGTCTGGCCAGCACACCCAGAAGGCAGCAGAGGAACTTATGAAAGAGGGGTTCCCGGGGTGCCCGGGTGGCTCAGTTGGTTAAGCGTCTGACTCTTGGTTTAGGCTCAGGTCATGATCTTGCGGTTTCATGAGTTCAAGCCCTGTGTCGGGCTCTGTGCCAACAGTGCAGAACCTGCTTGGGATTCTCTCTCCCTGTCTCTCTGTCCTTCCCTCACTTGCGCAGTCTCTCTTAAAACAAACAAACAAACAAACAAACAAACTAAAAAAAAAAAAGAGGGGTTCCCTAAACATACTTCCCTGTTCTTATCCCAAGTGATGCCTTTGGCCTAGATGGGGAGAGATTACATAAAAACCAAGGGAAGCCACAAGGAGAGTAGCAGAGGGAGGGAGATTCCCCAGTTTTTAAAGACTAAGACCCTTGGCACTTCCATTTTCACAGGACTGAAACAACTCCTGCTCTTCCTACCTGCTAGGCCCAGCTACATCAACCCTTAACTTCTCTGGTGGACCAAGGTTTCCTGGCATCCAAGGGCCACTTTAAGGGCATTTATCACATAGATGGGCAGGATTATTTGGTTATTTTTTTCAAAGGTTGAAGAAACGCTGGCTAACAAAACTGAAACTATTTTTAAAGTAAATATTATTTTTGGCTGCTGTCAGCACGAACCCTCTCAGCAAGGTACCTGCTTAGTGCAGGGATGGTGAGACCGTGCCACAGCCCCCTCTCTGGTGTCTGTGTTCACGAGCGGGAATTCACAGCCACAAACCATGGGGTCCCTGCCACAGTGCATGCCATGGCTCTGCCATGCTGCTCACTAAGCCCCTCCGTTCCCTCGATGTATGCTGGGGACAGCAAGCTGACACATGGAGAGCATTATAGGAAGTGATGCTCTGAGAAATTATCTGCCACAGAGTCTCAGAAATGTTAACTATAACCATTACCCTGATTGTGTAATAGTACTCTTTATTTCTACCAGAATAAAAATCCTGGAGACCAATTACTATGGCTTGGCCCAAGGGCAAGTGTTTGGAAGCTTTGTTAGCGGCAGGCATGGGGATCAATCCACAGGTCACTGTGAATTTCCTCATTGGAAACTATCTCCGGATCAGTCAGATCTTAAATCCATGAGCAGAAAACAGTCAGGAACTAGAAGGTTAAATGTGTCTGATTCAGGAGGAAGAAGACAGTGGGCCAATTCCTAATCTATCCTTTGATTGCCTTTCTTTCTACAAAGTACTTCCTATAGTAGCATTTGGATGTAGTTAGCAACTCTGGTCTTCAGTGCTTCCAGATTTCCTTTTCCCATGACTACAGAGAAAGAAACACAGGGAAAGATGTAAACTTTTAGATAAGAAGCCATTTGCACTACAGTTCCTTTCTGATTTTGTTTTTGTTTTTAATGAATTCTATTATCCTACCTTCAGAGTTAAAAAGTGTAATATTTCAGTGACAGGTTCAGGCTATTCAAAATGCTGAATATGTCTCCATGATTTTGTTAAGTGTTTGAAATCACAGAAAGGCTTTCTGCCAGCATGCTCCCTGTCACCAGGAAATCCTTCTACCTGAACTCTTACTTCAAAACTCATGAAGCTAATGAATCAAATTCCATTTCTACGAAGTGCAAAAGCAGAAGAAACTCCCCTACAGTGACTGAAGTTAGAGTGGCTGTCTCGGAGGAGAGGGGTGAGTAGTGGGAAGGGACAGGAGGGAACTTTCTAGGGTGATGGAAATGTCCTATGTTTTATTTTCGATGGTGGATACATGGTATATACAACTGCCAAAACTCAAAGATGTGAACAATTAAGATTAGTTCATTTTGTAGGATATAAATTATATCTCAATAAAAATTTTGACATAAGTGAAAAATTCTTTGCAAGCACCCTTTTCTTTAAAAACTGGCCTCAGGATAGAGCAGGGAAGTACAGTACCCACGGTCTCTCTCCCACTGTCATACTTTCTTGGGGCGGGGGGGCTTGTGTGCACACAGGACACAAGAAGCATGTGGTCAATGCTCTGCCAGGGCTTGCCAGCGTGTCGCCCCGGCATTTGGGTGCAGTTTCTTTCTTGGATAGAAGCCCCTTCCTTCTGGTCAGGTCGTGGTGGATCAGTAATGAAAGTAAGTACTCTTTCCAATCTATAGCATGCCTGGAATAATCATTAAATAATGGACATCACTTCATGGCTTGAGTTTGAGGGGACAGATACAAGAGAAAGCTACCCAGTATTTCATCCACCTGCCCCATCCCCACCATCCTCCTCCTCACCCTGGACCCCGCCCCTGTGTGGGGAGGAACATCAGTGGCCCCAGCAGGAAGCTGACACACTCATGGAGCAGAACTGCCCTTCACAGTATACACAACCAAGAGCGTGTGGTGCCTGCACTGTCACTCAGCAGAGGACTTTGTGTCAGCAGCTCACTCTGCTTTTCCTCTGAGCATGTTAAGCTGAAATATATGGATCTTCAAATACTTAACGTTGCAGACTTAAAAAAAGTGATAATTTCACGTTTTGAAAATTTCAGAGTTTTGACACATTTGCTATGTTTACTATATGGTTTATTTGACCAGATTGTAACTTGCACAAACTTTTACAACTCTTGAGTGAAACTGCTACAATTCTGGTCACTTCTTCATCATTTAAAAAAAAATGTTTGAATGTTTATTTTTGAGAGGGAAAGAGAGAGAGGGAGAGGGAGAGGGAGAGAGAGGGAGGGAGAGAGAGGGAGAGAGAGGGAGAGAGAGGGAGAGAGAGGGAGAGAGAGGGAGAGAGAGAGAGAGAGAAAGAGAGGGAGAGAGAGAGAGAGAGAGAATAAGCAGGGGAGGGGCAGAGAGAGAGGGAGACACAGAATCCAAAGCAGGCTCCAGGCTCTGAGCTGAGCTGTCAGCACAGAGCTCGACACGGGGCTTGAACTCAGACTGAGAGATCATGACCTCAGCTGAAGTCAGAGCTCAACTGACTGAGCCCCCTAGGTGCCCCCACGTCTTCATCTCTAATGACATTTACCACTTGTGTGCCAATAGCATCAATATTTTCATTTGTTTGGAAAAACGCAAGAAGCTTATAGAGATCACTATGCCTGCCTCATGTTAATAACATTGATAAAAATCGCAATAACAATACCAGACAGCACATAAGTGTGTACATAAGCATTCCATATATATTAACTCGTTTATTCGTTACAACAACTCTGAGGTAAGTTCCATTATCATCTGCATTTACAGAGAAGGAAACTATTTACCAGGATTCCATGATAATTACCAAAGCTGGGGCTGAATGGCTCCCAGTGCAAATAAGTTCAAAATTTTAGATATTCATTATCATACTTCCTATTTGTATGTTTCTTTTTTTGGCAGCTTTTGGGAAATCATCCGACTTGCAGACTGACCATCCATGCTCACATTATAAACCTGTGGACTATTACCATTTGCATGTTGATTTGATTTCTAGGATTCATATTATCCTCCCCCCCCCTTTTTTTGTACTTCAATGAGTCATTCTGAACCCAGGATCCAACCACTAAAGAAAAGGGCAAATTTAGTATATGTAAATATTAACTTGTAAATGAGACAAAAATACATTTGTAGATAGTTGAGAAGTAAATAAGACAGTCCTTGGAGTGTATGTTAAATATTTAATACCCTTTATCACCATGATGTATTAAGAAAAAAAAATCTGACCAGTGTTAAAATTAAGAAAAACTAAACCCTCTAATCATCCCTATCAGTCATAGAAAGGAGAGCCCAGCACCATGTTTCTAACTGAAGGGAGGTGACACAGGATTTCCCAGGGAAGGCGGCGGGTGGAGGGGAGGGAGGCGGCTGGGTCTGAGGCAGAATAAGGGGCACAGACAATGAAAGTGCAGCAGGTTTGGAGGGTCCTGAGAGAAAGGGAAGCCAGTGGTCCATGTCAGGATAGCACCTCCCAGGGGGTGGCAGGACCCCTGGGAGAGCTCAGGGATGCAGTGTGGACTCAACAGCAAAAGCTGAAGTTTCTGGAGTCCTGGGAAAGATCCTCATGCCCAGCTCTGCACAGAAGCAGAGAAGGACCTGTCTGCCTTCAAGAGATCCAGGCTTGGACACAGAACACATCACAGCTATGACCCGTATGCTGTGGCTGCAGAGTGCTCCTTTCCAAATTTGCAAGGCCTTCAGGTGATATGGTGTATGTGTGTGGAAGAGGCAGGCGTGGTGGTGGGGTGGGCTAGAGGTAGGAGTAGGAGACTGATAAAATCATATTTTGACAAATAAAGGAAGGTGTCATGTCTCATATCCAGAGCTGTGGGATAAAACATATACCTGCTATAGACCCATTAGTAAGAATACAATGGGAACCTGCAAAAATCTCAATTATCTTATATTTTACGTTTCCTCTAAAATTGTCAACTGCCAACAGACCCACTAGTATGCCTGCCAGAGACCCCCAGGGATCCACAAAACTTATTTTACAAAGCAGTGTACTCGATCTTGAGCACCAGAGAGTGGGGACCTTTTAGCACCTAGCAGACAGGAAGCACACAACAAAAATGTGTTGAGCTGAACTGATGTTGTTTGATTAGAGTTAAATCTATGCCTTTAGAATCATAACCCACGATGAAAACCTGCCACTGCAGGGGCCTACCGGAGGTTCATCATTCTTTGGAACCACGACATACAAGCCACAAGACCTGACAGCTAAATGGTTTGTTTTTAACCATTGTCTGAATCTTATTAAATGGGAATTTAAAGGAAAATAATATGTCCCTATGTAATTTCCTTCCCTTCTTCCCTTCCCTCCTTTAAATTTTGCCTGTGGAAGTTTTCAAGCCTGAGAAGACCTCATTTTGTTTTGAAGCAGAAGGATGTCAAAAATCTTGAAAAACCAATATCCATTAAACCAGACCAACAGGTATGAAAGTTCTGCCAAAGTCCCGCTCTGTAAAATTCTCTGGTGTTCCCAAGGGGCAACTGTGGGGACAGTGACAACCAGAGGGTACACAAGAAAGGAGCCCAGCCGGGCCTTCCTGAACCACCAGTCCCTTGCAGGACTCACCATGGGAGCCATCCAGCTTAGGCCTCCTACCTCTCACTATCTCAGTCCCCAGTCTCTGGGGACATGGCAGTATACTGAAGGAAAGGGAAAACCAAAACATTTGTCATCAAAAGTCTTAATTAAGTAAAATCCAAGGAACCAGAATCCTCAGACAAGCTTTATTTTGCTGTCTTATTTCACTTTTAGAAGATGGTAGACTGAGCATTTGTTTTTAAACAAATAAAAAGTCCTTAAATATGGCTTAGGGACAGTCCAACCTTAGCCCCAAATTCCCAGCCTTCTAAAATTTTACAATAAAAGCTGACTTAATTCATGAAATTAGTGAATTGCCTTTCCACAAGTTCTAGAAATATCTGTGATCGTAGCCCATCAGAAAAACATTTCAATTATCAAAGAAAGGTTAAAGCTAAATTTTATCTACTTACTAAGGCAGAAGGTACACACGTCACCATAGAAAGATAAATACGAAGAGAAACTAAAAGGGTTTTCTGTGTTAATTCTCATTACAAAAAATATTGAACTAATCAGAACATACACTTCATAGAACATTCCAATTAATTAAGGTTGATCAAAATAGATGTCATTATCTCTGCAGGTACTGTCTCCTCAAAAAGTTTGCCACTTTTTTCAATATTAAAGAAAATATTACTGGAAATCTGGTTGAGCATGTATTTTGCTAAAAGAACACTTTAAAATATTTCTGAGATCACAATTAAAAAGCTTTATGCTTTTTAAACATAATTTCCAACAGGGAGAAAAATGTTAAAAGTTTTTTGTTGTTGATTTGCTTACTCTTTTATATTATTTATTTATTTTTGAGAGACAGAGAGAGACAGAGCACAAGCAGGGGAGGGGCAGAGAGAGAAGAGAGAGAGGGGAGACACAGAATCTGAAGCAGCTCCAGGCTCTGAGCTGTCAGCACAGAGCCCGACGTAGGGCTTGAACTCACAAACCGTGAGATCATGACCTGAGCTGAGGTCGAACGCTTAACCGACAGAGCACCCCCAGGCACCACTGCTTACTCTTAATGAAACACTTAAGAGGGATATGTACCATGAGCTTTCGAAAGTCCCAGATTTCGGGGTACATTTTATAAGTTAGCACAAAGTTCTAATTTGGCAAGATGTCAAGAACAACGATATAATAAAACAGAAGTCAGAGAAAGGCTACACTAGGTTAAGAAGTAGCCAGTACGAATCTGGAAATGGGATAAGAGCACACATATTACGAACTGCTTTATTTTATATTTGACAAGTCACATCTATTTCTCACCTCATTATTGCTCCCAAGATCTGTTTTAATATTTACTGTGCATTAATAAAAATGAGTAACGAAGAGCGCTGAACTCAACCACATGCCACGAGTAACCGCTAAAGCGCAAAATAACTTAATAAAAAAGTTCTTATTAGAATATACCAAGAATTTCAATTAGCCCTTTTATTTACCGATGTTATCTTAAAGTTGACATAAAGTTAACGGCTCCCTGCTTTTAATTTACTCCATTTAATGACTAATTCTTCTCCATTTCTATTATTCTTTTAGGGATGAAGCCAGAGAAAAAAGCAAAGCAAAGGTACTGCCAGCGCTGTGACTGTCAGTTCCTGACATCAGCAATGTTGCTCTGGATTCTGAAGTTTCTGAAATGTCACTGGAGTCCTCTATTCTGCCCCTGTCCAAAGTTGTTGTGTGTGTCCCTCGTCTGGTAAAAGCCAATATGAAGGCCCAACTGCAGCCATTCGTATTCACCAATAACGTCAGTTTCACCTGCAGGCTTCTGTAACGGACAAGCGCCCGCCTCCAGGCTGTGCAGGGCTCCATGCTGAGGGCAATGTGCCCGGCAGCCAGAGGCAGACGCTGCTAATATCAGGATTCCCCATGTGTCACCAACGGCCTTTCCAGAGACAGGCACACGTGAGGCTCTAACTCTCCAAAGGCTGCCAGGAGCAGAGCCCAGGTAATCCCGATGAATTAGAGGATCCCGTCCCTCCCGACACCAGGGCCCACCGCGATTGCAAGCTTGTCACAGATGGGCAGTCCATTTGTCTGCCACGGCCCAGCAAATCCCATAGATCCTCTGAGCCTCTGAGGTAGGCTTTTCAAACCCTGAATCTTATTTAATGTTCACACGGAAAGGCAACTACTGCTTGCTGTGCCCGTAAAAGTCTTGGTGAAAATTAACACCTTGCTCATATAAAAGCAGAAAGAAAGGTATTTCTCTCTTTGGAGGCCATTCGGGAAGGAACACGATCTACCTATGAGCAGGGTTCTATGTCAGCACTGGGGTGACAGGAGTGTGTTCCCCACAAAAGTGGGGGCTCTGTTATGTGAACTGCGGGCCTGGCAGGAAAAACCCCCTTGTAGATGTCTGTATGTCTGACATCCTCAGTTCAGTAGGAAAGGTAACAAAGAGGGTCTTTATTTGATTCTGTCCCCAAAGCCAGGTGTCTCTCACACATGTGTCACCAATCACAAGTTCAGTAAGTTGAAGGAGTGAGAATAATTAAAAGCAGATTATCACAGCTATTGCTACATGTTTTGAAAAAAGATCCCTCTGTATATAACCCTCAAAGTTACTTAAAAGTAAACACATCCATCTCATTATCTACCATATTTTTGATGTTCAACAGCGAATAAAACCCGTTATGTTACATGGTAACATAATAAGGTAACCTCTTGCTGTCATCAGGGGAAATTGAGTTTTAAATTCTATCCATCAGGAAAATACTTAAAATGGACAATTTAGTAAATTAACGTATTTGGATTTCCATGACTTGTAGTTATGGCATTTTAAATTTAGATGTGGTGGCCCTAAGCCCTCTGCAGTCATTAGGGAAGACACAGATAATGCCTGGTGAATTCTGATAACAGACCGGAATTGCACATTCTATAAAAGTGTAGAATGCATTGGAGGATCGGAGTCCAGTCCAAAATACAGTGAAATGGCACTGGGAAGGTTCTGTGGAACACACTAATGGTGGCTGTGAATGTCACTTGGGTCCCTGTATAGCAGTGGTTCTCAAATTCTGCTACATGATAGAATCACCTGGGAGCTTTTTAAAATCTTGGTGCAAGGCCTCACTCCAGACCTGCAAACTGGGTGTTAGCAATTTTTAAAAGCCTCCAAGTAGTTCGAATGTGCTAATGTCTGAGAACCAGTGTTATGGATAAGTGCTTTTTATTTTTTATTTATTTTTTAAAATGTTTATTCATTTACTTAGAGAGCATGCGCACGCACACACACACACGAGCGGGAGAGGGGCAGCAAGAAATGAAGAGAGAGAATCCCAAGCAGCGTCTGCACTGTCAGCATGGACCCCAATGCAGGGCTCAAACCCATGAACTGTGAGATGATAACCTGAGCTGAAATCAAGTGTCAGATGCTTAACTGACCCAGGTGCCCCAGATAAGTGCTTTTCAAAGTTGAATGTGCACATGAATCCCTGGATCTTGTTAAGACGCGGATTCTGATTCAGTAGGTCTAGAGTGGGGCCTGAGACTCTGTGTTTTAACAAGACCCCAGGGAATGCCGCTGGCCCATGGACTAGTTTCAGTAGCAAAACCATAGACAATGGTAAACCACCAAATACCTCTGTGAGGGGGTGATATAATCAAAGCTGAGCTTTCTAAAGATGAATCAAGCATGCTTTAGTTCAGTAGATTTCAAGGCGAGGGAATGGGATAGGAGACCAGTGAGGAAGCTACTGACAGAGACCAAGAGAGGGGCACAGGGGAGTCTCAAGGAATCCTGGTAGCAGACTCACTTAGGGGAAGTAACCCTACCTTCTTCAATGCCACCCATTAATGCTGTTGCTAACGGGTGCACTTGTACAAGGCCCTAGAAGCATCTCAAAGACCGTATAAAACTGCAGTCTACTTTGGTACATGGTCCTTCTGGGCAGTTAGAGTAATTGAAAAGCACAACAGGGGTGTGAATGCCAGTGCCTTTGAATTCTCCTTGTGGAAAAGACTCCTTGTTCACCTATCAATCACTTCTTTCTTTGGAGGCACATGGGGGACTTCCTCTGTCTGCTCCTTGCAGTTGAGAGGGCCCTGTAAAAATCTGAGCAGGTGGGGTGAGCCAAGCTGGCAATCATGCCCATTCTTCCCTCCCTGGCTGTCCCAGTAGCGGCCCAGAGGGGAAATCCCAGCTCTCAGTGTAAGAAATATGCTTTTGTCGGGTTATGTGGCAGAGACCTTCAGGTTATTTGTTACCAAAACATTAGACTGGCCAATCTCTACTGATGGATACTCTGATCAAGTGGCTTCACTCTGTGTGGGTCAGCCCCAGCAACCAGGCAGGGGTGATCTGAGGCTCCTGGTGGCCTGGTGAGCCTGCTGATGAACTGTCCAAATTCTATTTAGAATGGGGGATATTCCTTTTGTTTGCTTGTTTGTTTAACAGTTTGTGATATTGAATTCTATAAAAGTTATTCAATCTATTACATCAAGTGCTGAAAAGAAAAAAAAATGTTGACAATATCCAAATGAATATCTAGCAGTTATTTAAAAGTTATTTTCTCATATCAAGCAAAAATTAAAAGTTGAGCTCACTAAAAATAATTTTTAAGCAATTTAATTTTTGAATTACAGCTAACTCTTGAACAACATAGGTTTGAACTACATGAGTCCATTTACATACAAATGTTTTAACAAGTACAATACAGTACTATAAATGTATTTTCTCTTCCTTATGAACTTTTTAAAATGATTTAAAGTAAATATGATTTTTATTCATTGTTTTTATTTTTTTCCCATTATTCATTTTGTTGGAAGAGGTTATAGATGTATATTTTTTTAATTTCTTTAAATTCAAGTTAGTTAACATATCATGTAGTATTGGTTCAGGAATAGAACTCGGTGATTCATCACTTACTTATAACACCCAGTGCTCATCCCAACAAGTGCCCTCCTTAATGACCAAGGATGGGGGGGTGTTTCTGAAAGATCCTAGTACTAATGACTCATGTAACCCACAGGCCCAGTGGGGAAACTTCACAAGGCCTCATGTCAGAGGGGTTTCCTAAGCTCCTGAAGCTTTCCTTCTTGTAAGTAAGATAGTTCTAAAGTATTCTTGGCCACAGTGTTTATTTCTTTTTTCCCTTGTTCCTCCATATCATGGGTAGCAAGAACCAGGCATCATTATTTGGCTTTAACCTCTGGTCTCTACTTTAATTCAACTCTCTCAAAGCCAGCTTTCTACATCCAGAGTTTTAACTAAAGAGCATGACACAAACCTATTGTTAAGATTCAAATTATATTGGGTGATTTTTTTTTAATTAAAAATAAATAACTGCTGCTTTTAAGTTGAAGATGTAGCTTGATATTCGTTTCAGACTTCTCACTTTTCACACCAAACCAGAGAAGGTTCAGGGGGCTCTAATGTCACTCAGCTAAACCTCACCCTGAAATTAGATATTTGAAGTCTGCAAATGAATGTAAAACAGGTTGGGTGTGAGCACAGTATTAAAAGGATGACCTGAAACCACTTCGAAGGCGAGTCATCAACTTTAGTGGTATCTCATCATTTTGTCTTTGTTTATTCAAAGTCATACTTATTTCTCAAATGGATAATGAGCAGAGTCCTCAGAAAATATTCTTGCCTCACTTATCACGAAGTGGAAAGAGCACTGCATTGTGTACTTGATAAATATTTTTAAATTTACTGAATAAACTGGACCCAAATTTCTCATTTGTGCAACGGAGTTAGATGTCTTTTCATCTCTATAGTTTTCTGCCATGCTGGGTTAGGATTCCCTTCAGTGGCAGATGTGAACTTATCTTGGCTGGAAATCAAAGAAGGCTTTTAGTTCTCTGAGACTCTCAGACAGCCTCCTATTCTCTACCCCTCAGTCTTTCCTTTACCTCTCATACAATGCAGTTCAAAAGAAATTTCAAAACTCATTGTAATTGGTCATTTCACCCATACATCTCTTTCTGCTTAGACATAATCACATAGTCATCTGTGTCTACCTTTACAGCCCATTAAAAATAAAGCCCTAGTGAGGTTTTAATTTGTTTTCTTTGAGTTTCTTGGTATTTTCCAAATTCTGACAATGAACGTGTTACTTTGGTAAACAGGAGAAAAGGCATTAAAATACATGAAATTGGATGACATCTCAGAAGCTGTGCTTTCCCCAAAATTATTTTTTCCTATTTCTGCTAAACTGAAAAAGCATCTAGCCGGAGAGACTTGTTCCCAAGAGAGTCTAGTTGGTTTTGCTGAAATTTTTATTACCTTTTGTTTATTAAATCATTGATATCTGTT
Organism: Panthera uncia; assembly: GCF_023721935.1. Lineage (NCBI taxonomy): Eukaryota > Metazoa > Chordata > Mammalia > Carnivora > Felidae > Panthera > Panthera uncia. The sequence goes on from NW_026057581.1 coordinate 21,564,645, forward strand.
CTCTATGGTTGGGTAAGTTTTATCTGTCAATCCAGGATGATCCACTTATATGGGCTGCATCTTGCAAATAGGGCCTAATAAATGAATGTCTTCCATACTGGATTTTTAAAAATTATTGTTTTATCATAAAAATAATATATGCTAATAGTAAAAATTCTGAATTATACAGAAGGTGGTATGAACTGAAGAGATAAAGATATCCCCAATTCTAGTCCCCTGCTGTGGAGGTAACGATTGTTAACAATCTCCTTCGTGTCTTTTTAGATATTATCTATGCACAAAAAACAGAAAATGAAATCTCCCATACAATGCTGTTTCAACATGTCTTATTCATCTTTTCTTATTGTTGGATATAATTGTTTATAATAACAACTAGTGTTCTGTAGTATGAACATTCTAAAATTTATTTACTCAGTCTTCAATTGAGGAACAGTTTTGGTCATTATATCAAGCAGTGCAATGAACATACTGGCCCACACATCTTTAAATACCACTATTAAGATATTTATGGGATGAGTAAATTCTGGGTTAAAGACTGAGTGTATTTTCAATACTGGTACTTATCATGAAAACTGCCTTCCAGAAGAATTATACGTATCTGTACTTCCACAAATAATGTAGATGGATAGAACCTGTTATTCAATACATTTGACAGCACTGAGTATTATCAAATTTTAGGATCTTTACCAATCTAACTACTGAAAAAGTGTTAGTCATAATTATTAATTTGTATATTTCTCCAACCATGAGTGAGGCTGAGCACACTTTCCTATGTTTACTAGCAGTCTGTATTTCTTACTCTCACTGACTGACAAGGGCTCTTTCTTACATTAAGAAAAGTGGTCTTTTATCACGGTGTGTCAATTCTCCCTCCCCACCCATCCTCTTGTTATATGTTCTTGATCCACTTGTTGAGAAGTTTTACATTTTTATGTGGATAAATTCATCGCTCTTTTCCTTTATGGCTTCTGAGTTTTCTAGTAGGTTTATTTTTCTAAGAAAGGAAGGAATGATTCTAATTTAACCTGTATAAACCACTGAAAGTAGCTGAAGAGGCTGGCTCTATTACTAACATACACTGCAACCTTCTGCAAATTACTCATTCTCCAAGAATTTCAATTTCCTCATCGGTAAAATTAGAAAAGCCACTACCTTCATGGATGATTGTGAAGACCAAATAAAACAATGTAAGTTGTGACTCAGTGCACTGCACACAGGGAGTATAGTAGCCTTGCTTCCCCCAGATTTCAGACACTGCCATCACTTAGCTCCAGGGCGTGAGTGCTAGCTAGTTCAGTGGTGAATTCACATTTCCCTGGGAATCCCAGCACACCAACCAGGAGCTCAGCTCCTGGTTTGCTGTGGTAATGCACGATACATTCTTAGCACGGTTCTTAGAGCACCCTGGGATCTAAAAGCTTTTGATTATTTTTGGGATCTATGCTCACCAAAATGGCTCAGGGCACACAAATGCCAGTGACGACTGCGGGGGCACACAAACCCCAGTGATGACTACACAGTTACACAGCTTTTGAGTAAGAGTGACGTCTTTACCTTACTTTTCATGAGAATGAAGGGAGGAAATTGCTCCAGAGCAAAGAACAGAATTGAAACAAGAAATTAAAAAGTATAAAAACTTACATGGCATTTCCCATTCTCTTCTTTCATTAAAGGAGAATTCATAAGCACCACACAGGTTGACAGTCCTCTTTACAATAGGAAGAGAGACACGTATGTACATCTAATTGACAGTCTATTCTGCACCTTCACACTCGGCCTCTTATCTGATTTTATTTATTATGGCTACATAGATCAAGAAGACCAAATATTTCTTCAGAGAACTCAATTATTTAATAAACTTCTCACTTAAATGAATATCAAATCCCAAGCAATTTTTATTAGAAGGAATTTATTTTTCCTACACACTCCAAGCACTATAACATCAGGGTTATTCAAGCAAGAAGCGAACCTAGTTGTCATGACCTAATTGTTCAGAGTGGCAGTTGCTCTTTTGGCTCAATTTTAAGTTTTAAGTATCTAGAAAATACATGTGTTGGGTATCTATTGTTAACTGAGCACTCAGAGCTACTGTTCTAGAACCAGGCCCACCAACACTGATCTTAGCATCTGCAATAAGAACTCCAGGATTAGTCACATTCTATAAACACATTTTAGCCAGAGAACTCCATTATTCATTTTTTACAGAAATCTGTGCACGGAATATAGCACCATCATTTTCTCAAAGGTGGCAGCAATGATATCGTCCATGCTACATGTGCTTCCTCCAATGTGACCTTGATAGTTCTTTCTTTGAGAGGTGCAAGCTGTGTTCTCTCCTCTTGGAAACAAATGGATTCTATGACCGTTTCCACTAACAGAGGCCAGCAGAAGTGAGCCTATGTGACTTCTGAGGCTAGGTCACAAAAACAGCTACCATATATAAGGAGTTTAAAGGTCCAGAGATGACAATGATGAGGAAGCTCAGGCCATGTGGAGAGGGCCAGGTGTTCTCCAGCCCAAATCCCATCAAGTCCTAGCCAAGGCCTGCTGCCAGTCTTGAGGATTCCACCCTGCCATCAAGCCACTCCTAGTCTTTGAACCTTCAAAGGATTGCAGCACAGAGACAAGGATTTGTGCACTTAATACAGTCAGTGCCACAAAGTTTTGGGGCAGTTTGTTACACAGCAATAAATAACTAGGTCTTTATCCTAGGTTTACTTGAAAACAGGCTATCTTGCAACTGCTGAGGATAAATGATTCCCCAAAGCACTGCAAAACTTCTGCAGGAACAATGTGAACAGATTAGCCACCCTGCCCATTAATATCCTGCTAAACAGCCCTGTGTCGGGAAGCAGTCATTCATCTGTTACTCTCTGTAACAGCCAAACGATGGATTCCCCATAAGTCATCAGGCTGCTCTAAGATTAGTGGTGAAGGGGTAAATCTGGAGAGGGTCTTCCAAAATGAAAATAAAATATTTAGACCATCTTGCAAGTTGCTCTTCAGATGCTGCATTTTTCTCTTTCATCGGTTCCAGCTGACAACAGTTGACAGCTGCTTCTGTGGCTGTTTAAGCCGAAAACGATTTATCCTGAGAACATAAAGACGAATGCCAGACTGGATCTGATATATGTAAAAGTAAACTCATAGGATGGTATCGTGTCCAAAGAACACATTAATAACATTGTTATTATTAATATTTATTTTGCAAAGTAGATGAAATATGAATTCTCTGATCCAGGGTATAAAATAAACTCTGGATGGGAAACAGGAAATACAGTATTGATTAACCTGAATTTATAAGGATCCTCTGCAGGTGGCAAAAAATCGGGGAAGGTAGAATAAAGAGCTTCATCCCCGTGAAACCTGGCATGGTTGGTAGCAATTGGTAGACCTGGTGACAGTACCACTGACTTGGTGTTTATGACATGTTTAAACAACTGGACCATCATACAAGGCAAGAATGCAAAATAGCCACAGACACATCCCACCCCACATGTTCATACGGCATAAACTCAACATATTGGTATACATACATTTTCACATTAGCATCCATTACAGTAGATTTTGGGGATTACGTTATATATAATTTAGCATTCCCCTGCCTACTGATGGTTAGCAGTAAACAGATTAAACTTTCTAACCATTAAGCATTATATTTTTTTAAGCCTGCTAGCTTCTGCATATCTATTTTACTTCCATCTAAGGTTTAAAAAAAATCTAATTATCAAGGTAGATTCTGAACAAGACTTCAGTGCCCAGCTCGGGGTGTGGTGAAGAGTGTTTAGCTAAGCTTTCAATGGAAAGAAGAAAAAAACTTGAGGCCAAAAGAGTTTACATGGCTTGCCAAAGGGCATACCAATGGCTGGTTATTATTTTAAAAGATGAAGCTGAGATCAATTTTCAACAGCATAAAAGGTTCATGGAAACAAAGCCTGTTATCATCAACAATATGAAACTTGCCTAATTTCTGTGGACATCTTCTGAGCATCCACGACAGCCTAGGAGCTATGCTCGGTGACATAAGACAAACAGAATAACCTCCCTGTTCCTCCCAGTCTTCCTTAGGCAGGCTTCCAGATGCTATAAATTCAGCTCAGGTGTCATTTTCACCATTTTCCAGGGGAGTCCTGAGCTCGTAGAAAGTGATCTTAATATGTACTGAGTGGTGCCATAGGAAGTGTATTCTAAAGTTCTTAAATCTAGTTAATAGCATTTAAAAATATAGTCTCTATGCTTCTCTATTCTTAAGAAAACTGAAGAAGGTTTTCACACCTGAAAATATGGGAAAATACTGTCAAGGCAATGAGACTTCTACAGGATATAAGAGACCCACGATAAGCCTCACCTGGGAAGCCTTTGAACATGACCTCATGGTGATCCCAAGCATGACCTAGAGAGGCCAGTCCGTGAGCTCCTCTCATCCTCATGTGTGCCATAACCGAACTCTCTGATGCTTCATTCACGACAGGCAGAATCTAAAATGCCCTTTCCAGTCCAGAGAGTCTCTCCAGCTTAAATCGCTCCCCCAAACTAAATTCTCCCTGCTTTCTGTACGGGAGAGTCAGGCTACTGGAAATGTCATTCTTCACGCAGTACTCACACATCAAGGTCAGCTACCTCCAGATTAAAGCTACCCTGTTACAATAGTGGCTTTCAGGATGTCTCAAACAGGCCTGCCTGTTTACCTCTAGTTTTACAATCTGGGCTGCTTGGAAAGGTTGGACAGAAAGTTCTGAAGCCAGCTGTTGGGTGTATAAATCCATATCAGTTCAATACTACGGTCTGGGGCACAGAACCGGAGAGGCTCACAGGAAACCGAGGGGGAACTCAGCTTCTGTACCTGGCTCACAAATAATGAATCTTTTATGCAAAAGCAATTACATATACGAGGAAAAAAAACTTTCCTTGAAATGGCAGAAGTGAAAAAAAAACTATTGATTGGTTTTGTCCCCAAACAATAGAATCATTTCCCCTTTGCTTTCAGCCCACATTCTGGATGGCTCTGCCTTTGTCCTCAGCTGGCTGTGAGGTGCCTCCTGAGCTAGCCAGCTCCTGACCTCCAAGGACTGTCCCCCATGCTTCTGCGCACACTTAATGTCATTTGAATTGAGCTCCTCACCGTCATCAGTCTCCGTGAACCCCACAGTGTTTCAGGTGAAGGATTCTGAGTTTCAACACTTCAAGAAGAGAAATTATAAAAGGAAATTGTTCTCTGGCTCTGCTTACTTTTTTTTTATTTGCTTAACATTTCCCCCCTAGCTGGTGAGCGTGCAATTCGAGTGACTTTAGAGCTAAGTTTAAACAGAATACTAGGAGTCAAAGAAACCTGTCTTTCTTGTTTTAAAGTTTTTATTTACTTGAGGGGGGGGGGAGGGGCAGAGAGAGAGAGAGATGGGAGAGAGAGACTCCCAAGCAGGCTCTGCACAGTGTGGAGCCCAGTGAAGGGCTCAATCCCATGAATGATGAGACCATGACCTGAACCAAAATCAAGAGTCAGACGCCTAACTGACTGAGCCACCCAGGTGCCCCAAGAAACCTGTCTTATTATTAGAGCCTTTAACAGACGTAATAGAATCAGGCTCCTGTTAGCAAGAAAACTCCTAATGGTTTAGATTAGCTCCCTCAATTGTCCTTTCAAAACCTATTCCACCTCTCCATTCACTGTAGAAGATGCCATCTTGAAGTGACAGGTACTGGGACTTCTCAAGATGCTACTTAAGAGGGAGAAAGTAGTTTGCTGATTAGGACCATTAAGCAGTGCTTGGAGGGGAGAAGTCAGCTTCTTGTTGTGGCTTCTCATTTATATGGCTGGCTTAATCTAGGGTAAGGCTCCTGGAAATGGCCCTTGGAAACAAACACAGGTGGGTCGTGAGAATGAAAAGCAACCAACTACCTCAGTTAGCAAGAGTCCTCAGAGAACAGAATGCAAATTTAATTTTTTACTCAGGGATACATTAGAATATGCTTTTGTTTCACTCTTGAAGCGGATCTTGCTAAGTCATTTGTTTTGAGGACGAGTGCACAGTGTTTGCATGTGATGGGGGTGCAGCAGGTGCTGGGCGACAGGCCAGGGGTGAATCAGTGGGCTTTTTTAAGAGTCAGCAAATCAGGGGCAATCCTCTGTTGACCTGTGCTTTCATGCATGCTCTGGGTCATGATTCTAAACAGGAATGCTAATATATACAAGTGTGTAGGTAACAAGAATGACACCATTATGTATCTGTATCGGACTTTAGTTTACAAAACTCTGAAAGGCAGATATACAGAAAACTGTAATTCTGAGAAGTGAAATGATGTGTCCTAGATGAAACTTCTGTTTTATAGCAGAGGCAGACCAAACTCAGGTTTCTGGGCTCCTAAGCTGGAAGTCTCTCCATTGGTCCATGAAACCCTTTTCCTACCCTTGAAGATACAGCCATAGAACTCTGGGAATTAGCAGCATATTCCAGACTGACCTAGATCAGATCTAAGTAATCTTTTCACTAGGAAATAACAGAAATTGGGGTGCCTGGGTGGCTCAGTTGGTTAAGTGTCCGACTTCAGCTCAGGTCATGATCTCATGGTTTGTGGGTTCAAGCGCCACGTCAGGCTCTCTGCTGATAGCTCAGAGCCTGGAGCCTGCTTTGGATTCTATGTCTTCCTCTCTCTCTGCCCCTCCCCTGCTTGTGCGCTCGCTCTCTCTCTCTCTCTCTGTCAAAAATATATAAACATAAAAAAAAAAAATAACAGACCCTACTGTTCCTCCCTCCTAGCACATCATCACCATTCACCTGGTGACTCAATCCTAAACCTAGGAGACATCCTTGTGTCCTGACTCTTCCTCGTGTCCCATGTGCTCTGCCTTCATAACAGGCCTTCCCTCCATGCCTATGCCAGCCTCCCATGCCAAACTTCCTTCACCTTTCATCTGGACTGCTAACCCACCAGCAGCTCGTCCTCTGTTTCTCCTCCACCTGACAGTCCATTCTCTACCCAAGTAGAAACCATGCTAACACTCCTTAAAACTTGCCATCATACTTAGAAAAGTTTCCATGTTGTGGCTCACAGAGTTCCCAGGCTCACCAGCTTCTCTGACTCACTGCATCTCACAAACATACCAACCTAGTTCCTGTCTCAGGGCCTTTCCCTAACCTTTTCCCTCCACCTCCTCCAGACTTTGCCTGGCTGCTCTTTCACTTCCCTGTTTTCTCAGGGGGATCTTCCCTGACTCTCCTGAAAATAAGCTACTGCTTTCTGCTTCACTGTCTCTGTACTCTACTGTCATTCACTGTACATATCACTACTTGAAATCACACTGCCAATGAACTTATTTCCTGTCCTTCCCAATAGCCCAGAAGCCCCTTGAGGACAGAGCCCTGTTGTCTTGGTCCCTGTGTATTGCCCACACCTGAACAGAACCTGGCACCCATCCGCTGAGTGTGTGTGTGAAAGAATAACATGCAGCAGATGGGAGAAAGGCCATATCTGGCTCCCTGAGGACTCAACAGATATATTATAGTCCAGCAGCATAAGCTTTTCCTGGATCCAGTGTGGAAAAGAATGGTATATTAAGGGTACCCTTTATGCAATCAATAGTGCCCACAGTAACATCTACAAAGATGAATTCCACCACACTACTTTACATTTCTTTAGAAACTGCATTACATTAATATATTATATTATATTATATTATATTATATTATATTATATTATTATACTATACTTATATTATATTATATTATATTATATTATATTATATATTATATTATACCATATTATATTATTAAATATTATAGAACTAAATTTTAACAATAGACAGGACAGGACATCTGGGTGGCTCAGTCAGTTGAGTGTCTGACTCGTGATTTCAGTTCAGGTCAAGATCTCACGGTTCATGGGTTCGAACCTCGCATCGGGCTCTGCGCTGACAGTGCTTAGTCTGCTTGGGATTCTCTCTCTCTCTCTGCCCCTCCCCTGCTCTCTCTGTCTCAAAATAAGTAAATATTAAAATAAAAATAGACATGGCTAGCATGGTGTCAGGCATATGGTGGGTGCCCAGTAAACACACATTGCTGAATTTTAAAAATTTCTATCATCTGCCATCAAATTAATTATTTTCATTTCCTCATGTTTCCTCTATCCCTTTCAAAATACAAGTATATACTTTTACATTGTCGTAACCACATATAGGTATTGATTTGTTTCCTATTTTACATTTTTTAACACTTTTTTGATGTTGCAACCCAGTCTTTGTAATTTTTAACAACTATGTAATATTCCATCAAGGTGCCGTGCTATATAACTCACCTCGCCTCTTTGGGGCATTTGGCCACTGAGTTCACTGAAAATAAAAACACCACATAAATTGAGGTAGGATCAGAAGTTCAGCAGAACCAAACCCACATTCTGACCAGGGCAGAGAATCAACCCAACTGCATGATGTCTGTCACAGAGCAGCCCAAATTCTCTCTATTGCATCAGTTTATTGGAACAAACTGTAGATTGTCGTCAGAAAGCTCCAAATCACTGCACAAATTATTTATGAAAGAATGACTTCAACCATTGGCCAAGTGTAGCCAGACTCAGGAAAAGGCACCAGAGGAGGAAGAGGACGGAAGAGGCAGCAGCTGTAAGGGAGCTGGAAAGACTTTAATACAGGCGCCAGTCAGAGCCTATTTTATTCCTCTGCTCTCTTGAGAAAACAGTCAGCAGTTTGTTAGGGGATGAATCAGTCAGAGTCAGAGGGGGAAGAAAGGGCTTGTATATCTTGAGGATTATTGTTAAAATGCTCGATAAGTGGCTGTAAAGTTATGCGGTTTTCTTCTTTTTCTTCTTTAAACGTTTCCCCCTCTTGGTGTATAGGCGAAATAGTCATTGGCAAGAACTTGGGGAACATGGAAAAGTATGAAGAAGAAAGTAAAAATCCCCTGTAGTCCTGTGAGCTGGACTGGCCACTGTGACACGTGTGCTTGTCGTGCTCTCCCTTACGGATACATCAATCCACATAAAAGTAGAATTACAACACCTAGCCTACTCTTTACCTTTAAACCTACTATATTGTGAACCTTTTGTTCAATGTCTCTAACAATTATTTAAAGTAACACAGTGTTGAATATGTGCAAAATAGTTCTTTGTGTTCAGATGAGGAAAGCAGAATTGATTTGTTTCTCCGTGGGTAACATACAGGTTGTTCCCAAATTTTCTTATAAATAATAATGCAGAACTCTTTGAATTCTTCTCAAATAAATTCCTTAGGGCAGTTTTTTTTTTTTTGTTTGTTTGGTTTTGGTTCTTTTTAAACTGAAGTATAGTTAATACAATGTTACATTAGTTTCAGGCGGATCTATGAGTACCTGCTGAATTTTCTAGAAGAAGTATAATAAAAAGACAACAATCAATCATCTTCCACACCAGCTGTCTGTGGTGATGATGGCAGAAAGACGGGACAGGGAAATGAACCAGAGAGTAGCTATGTGAGAAATACAGGGAGTACTGCTTTGGTTTTTAACTCTGGTTTACCATAATTCTCATTTACCACTTTCATTAGGTCTTACCTCTATTGTTGATAGAGATATCTACCCTAAATCCTTCTCTCTGTGACACTGTGGATAAACAATGGTGGGGGATAACTGGACCTGCTAGTGGTTTGGATGACTACATAACCCATGGCTACTTTTACCATTAGAATTACAGTCTTGTTTGCCTGGTTATGAGTCTTCCTGTTGGAAGGGCACCTTTTCTCAAGGTTGTGGACTGAAATACAACTTTGCCTACATTTACGCCATGTCCAAGAGCACGCAAGTGTGCTGACCATGCAGCTGTTTCTCATGACCTCACTCAGTCTCAGCATCTGAGCTACACTGTAATGGTAGCCACTGGACTTGGTTGAAATCAAAATTTCATTAAGTAGCAGAAAGATACAATTGCTGTTAACTTACACCCAGATGCAGCTATTTCCACATTGGGTTTAAAGATAAAATTCTGCTACAGAGGGAGAAGAAGACTGTAGTTTGGGAAAACACTTTAATCAACTTATTATTATTCATATTATTATTATTATTATCATCATCAAGAACAGGGAAGATGAAACAGAGGAAGCTAAACCACTCTAGTAGTTAAGTAAAAGGATATCCACATAAGGGGTTGTAATGAAAGAAACCGATTTGTGGAAGCTTCCTTGGGTCAGGCCAAAGAGATGGGAGTTTAGGAAAGAGCAGGCACTAGGGAGAAGCCAGGAAATAATAAATTTCCTCTAAAGAGACAGCTGCTTCCTGGTGTTACTCCAGAAACAAGACAAGAGATGGCCAGTAAGTGATTCATTGTGGTGACAAATCACTGATTGACTGTCACAACTGTGATGCAGAAATTCAGTTTTAGTTTCATCTCCATTATTTCCAATCTCTTATAAGTCACTGCATCACTTAGGGTATCCTGAGGACTTAAAAGGAGGTGCAGTGATCAATGTCATGAAGCCAACAACCTGTGGAGTGTTGCCAAGACCGTAGGGGTGCTGGAGAAAAGAGCCAGAAACAAGAGCTAGAGGAGGGCATGATTATCCCCATGAGATCTGCAGAAACTCCACAGGGCATGATGGTTGCATACAGCTGAATATTTTTGTTTGGATTTTAAAGGAAAGGGTAAGAGAAGGCTTGCGACCTGAGGGCATATTTGGTTATAACCAGAGGCTGGTGATCACTCATTTTGAGGACCTAGTTTTAATGTCTTGCAGATATGGTCTCTAAAGATATAGAGGGTATCAACCCTAAGAAAGTATAGCCTGAAGGAAATGTTAGAAAGTAAAAGGCTTGCTTTCTCCTCTTTGTTTTCTGGCTTTCAACAGAAGGTCAGGTGCAGCATATCATCCTTCACCAGCAAGAAAATCTGAGACAATTTCCTAAGGACAGGCCTCTGGCAGGATGTTTCTGGAGCTTAGTTTACTATTCCAACCACAGATCAATGTGTTTTAGACATTCCTTCTGATCCAAGGGGCACCACTTTTGGGTCAAGACAAGATTGCAGGCTAATTCATTAGGATATCAGAGAGACAATGGACAAAATTCAAGAAAACACACAGCAGATACCTTTGCATCCTGTCCTCTGCTAGAACTTTCAGGGGAGTCCTTGGGAAATTTAGAGGGCTCACTCTAAAACTTTGAGGAATGAGGGGCTGAAAACTGAAAATGAATTATTTAAAATATCCTCTTTGTAATTCACAGACTTTAATGTGCACATATCAGGATACATTCCTCCTAGCTTACATATCACCTAGCTAAGGTAGACCCTTCTTTGGCATTTCTAGAGGATGTAGGAATGAGACATGTTTGGAGCTCCAGAGGCTATCAGACAGCAGAAACAGTGCCCAAGAAGCCCTCGAGCTACTAAAGGATGGCTGGGTATGAAATGAGGTGAATCTCCTCCCTCGAACATTATTTATTTAGATATTAAGAGGCTATCTCCAGTGGTGGCTCAGGGTACACAATCTATAGCATAGATTGTAAGTATAAGTGTCTTCTCTGATGTGGATTTAGTACCTTTAAAGGACATAAGTCCTAGGTGGCTGACCCCTGCCAGCAGTTACCTTACTATAGGATGGGCTTCTATTGGGTTGTGAGAACCTTCCCAAGGCATCAGTCTCAGCTTTTCTAGATCCCTTACCTGCCCCCAAGTCTACAAAGGATGGTGACCTTCAAGAATTGATGGAAGTGTTCTTGGGGCACCTGGGTGGCTCAGTTGATTGTCTGACTTTGGCTCAGGTCATGATCTTGTGGTATGTGGGCTTGAGCCCTGCCTTGGGCTCTGTGCTGACAGCTCAGAGCCTGGAGCCTACTTTGGATTCTGTGTCTCCCTCTCTCTTTCTGCACCTTCCCAGCTCATGCTCTGTATCTCTCTCTCTCAAAAATAAACATTAAAATTTTTTTTAAAGAATTGATGGAAGTATTCTTTAAACCATATACATCTACCATATCTACAAAATAGTTTCTTTCTGTTGGTAAATAATCTATCTTAGATCTCCAAGAAATTGGGTTGGGTATGTAAGACAGGTGTCAGAGGCACACTTAGGGACTGTTTCTTTGAGGAAAAGATTTTTGATACCCAGTTTGTCAATTTTTATTCAACTTGTCTGAAAGGATATTGTCAACTTCCCTCATGAAATTTCTCTTGTAGAGTTCCCCATTTAACCCATTGCCACTCTTGTTCTCCCTTTTGTTCAGCCCAAGTCCTAGAGGCATCGACCACTTATTTTTCTTACTTCTACCTCTATGTATTTCACATCCATCCATTGTTTGCAATTTTCATTATTATCAGTTGAACCCATATTCTCATTGGTGTCCCTTGAATGAACTGTTTGCTTGACAGACTGATTCATTCACTCATTCATTCTACACCCATTTTCTAAGTGCCTCTTTTGTGTTGGGCACAAGATAGAATTCCTGCCTTCAGGAATTTCACCACCAAGTGGATGAAACAGACACGTAGACATTTCAAACAAGTGCAAAGCAAAACCAGAAGTGTTAGAAATGTATATACACACTCAGGGCACCTGATGGCTCAGTCGGTTAAGCGTCCAACTCTTGCTTTTGGCTCTGGTCATGATCTTGCAGTTTGTGAGTTCAAGCCCGACACTGGGTTCTGTGCTGACAGTGCAGAGCCTGCTTGGGATTCTCTGTCTCCTGCTCTCTGTCCCTCCCCAACTTGCTCTCTATCTCTCTCTCAAAACAAATAAATAAATAAACATTAAAAAAAAAAGAATACACAATCATACACAAGCACACGGGAGAAGGAACAATGACCCTGGGCTTTGGCGACAGTCCCTTGCTTGTCCCTCTTCCAGGGGTGGGTGCCTACTCTTCTCTGTCCTACTCACTGAAGCCAGGTTAATTTCCCAAAGCAGTGTTGCCAGGCCAATATTCCTAACAGGGATTCATCTAGCACCTGCAGGACTTCCTCACACACACATGGACTGATTATCAAAGGCACCTGCCTGTGTCTTTTTGCTGTGGCTCTAATTGTTAGAAAGTCTTTGAAATATATCACCTAACTACTCTGTTGTTAGAGAAGTCTGGCTAATGGAATTTTATTATGTTGGCCCATTGCCAAGTTCTTAACAGATACTATGGTGTAAAGGGGCAAAGGTGGGAAGAAAGAACTTGTTGAAAGAGAGTTAGAAGAAGGAAATGTAAGAAAGCTGAACACAAATGTTAGCTACTTTACGACTGTCTTACGGACCAGTCCTTTTTAGTTATGGTGACTTTGATTATCAGCGTTTGCACCATGTTCATAAAAAAAAAAAAAAAGATACATGGTTTGATAAGAGTATCTTTTGATTCACAAATATAAATTATATGAAATTAATCATCTTCGGTTATGCATTTCAAATGTTTTTTTAACTAAAAGAATATCCGCTCATGAAACTAATGAGCAACAATCTCGACGTGTGGGCACTTTAAATATACATATGCCTCTGAATTTGAGATAGATTTTTAAAGATCTATTTTGGTCACTGTTAAAGTAAAGCAGGGCAAAGTAATTCTTTCCAACAGTAATAACCACCTCTTGGTTGTTCCAGGAATGACTATGCTCTGTGGATTTCTCAAATGGAATTTTCTTTGTACTAGGCAAATATTGAGACAACATTTAAGTTGGCTCGAGTCTGTCTATATTGACTTCAGGAAGCAGCAAATATCATGGGACAATACAAGGGTGAGAGAGGGAATCTTGCAGTCATTACCACCAAGGCAAGATGAAGCATACATTCACAGAAAGTTGACCATAAGGATTTTTTCTCACTAATATAGTATAAAAGCACAGACTAAGTCCTATTAAGTTTGGGAGAGTTTAATAGATATAAACAAAATGAGACTTTTGCATGCAGAAATATGGCTCCATCTACAATTTTCTAAACTGCTTTGATCTTTGTATAAAATCCTATTTGAATCATTTAATGTATTATCACAAGGCACATGGCATACATCCTACCTTAATGTGACACCATAAATGTCCTTATGGCTAGCTGTGCTCCCTGAATCCTTTTATGAGGATGTTATTGAGAATTTAAGCAGATCCTAAACTAGGACACCAGATTCATGTGCAATAAAATATACTGTTAGTCTCATGATTTAAAAATGGAAGATTATATAAATGCGTATTTCTGGATATATAGCTGGCCTAACGTGTATGATATTACATTTGTATTTAACAAATACAAAGTCCAGTTGAATTAATGAGGGCCTAATAGGAGAATGAAGGAGAGAAAAAGACGAATCAAATAAAGAACTCATCAATAATAGACGAGTATAGACACCCCTCATTCAACTAATGTTCCATTCAAGTGACTTTCCTTGATTAGTGAGGCTAGCATCTTTACGTATCATTTAGAAAATCTTCCTACATACTTAAATGGAGTGTGTTAATTAAACTTTTCTGTAGCAAACTTCAGTCAGGTTGTTTGGACTGCTTTTATTAGTTTTATATGAGCCTAACCAAATTGAATAGACTTTATTTTAATTTATACTTTAAATGCCTTCTTCATTCAATAAAAAAAGCGAAATTTCCCTTAGGTGGGAGAAAAAGGATGATTTTTGCCATAGTTTCAATGTAGCATATGCCACAATTATCATCAAGATGTTGTTCAATATGTGGAGAAGGTGATTAAGAAAACATGTTCTGTGACACAGAAAAGAAAATGAAATTTAACTTCCTGCCGGATATGTTAACCAATGGAAAACATGAGGAAAACAATGTTCTTCTGTAGGGTATTTATGTATTTGTCCTGGTTTGTGTTCTTTATCTGTAAACTTATAAGAACAGATACTACACTTGATCTTAGTCAAAAGGCCGAGAAGTGATTGTGTTCTTTATCTCTAAACTGTTCACTCTGTTTTGGTGAAGATTAGCTCTTCTTGTAATGTTTTCTAATTTTCTAAGTTACTCTTTCTAACGTTTCTAAGTTACTCTTGTAAAATAAACGAAACTTGGAAGCACAACTCCAAAATCAAGATATACTGTTTAATTACCGGGTGATGTTCTTACTACACTTCCCCTATGACTTACCCTAATTTAATAGGTCTCTTCAACATTATAGGTGGTACAAGTGGAATGGCAGGTGACATATTTTGTGACTAAACAGTTACTGTAGACAATATTATACAGATAACAAGACACATGCACACAGGTTGCATATGGCTTTATGACTTCAGCAATTCTGCTAGGTTTTCAATGAAAAGGAGTATATTTTCTCTGTTTCCTAGAATCTCATGTCATTCCTTTCCAGAACCTCTTCCTTTCAAGAGAGCCATGTAGACTGGGGACACATGGTGACTAAATCCTTGTGCTGAGAACACACGTGCCATTACCAGTTACTTATTACCCACTACATGTCATCTATCTATTCATCCACCCATCTACCTACCTACCTACATACCAATCTATGTGTTTGTGTCTGCAAACGTGCTATAGTTTTTACTGACTCAATAGGTGAATATATGCAAGCTTATCCATACCTTCTTCACCAAATATTTATTGACCATGTTGTGCCAGATACTGTGCTTTTTATTTCATTTCTCCCTAAAAAAATGCAGATTAGAAAATATTTTAGTTACCCATAATAATTGGGAAATATTAGGTAAAAAGTACAGAATAGAAGTAGTAAAAAGAAAACTAAGCTCTGGCCTTAGCCCTGCCACTACCCACTTCTTGGGACTTTGGACATTTCCCTCTGACTGTGTTGGTCTTAACTTTTTCATTTGTATAATGAAGGAACAGGACCAGACAATCTTTAAAAAATCTCCCTGAGTACAAAATGTCAGAGTTCCAAATATGGAAGTATTTTATACTTTATAACGTTGAAAACGGGCTAAAATAGTGCTTCTCCCAGAAGAACAACGACATTGATCTTATTTAGGTTACAAGCATTCCAATGTGAGAAAAAGGCAAATATCGTGCTTCTAACCCCTGCTTAAGAATCTGAGCCCAGGCAAAAAGAAATTGGGCATTCACAGAACTGTTGAACAAAACAAGTATGAATGACTGTAAACATTTCATAAATTTCACGTGCCATAAAATATAACAGTCAAATCAGTACCCCTTGTCTATAGTTGCTCGATAAGTGGAGGATGAGGATAGAAACAAGATTTCCCAGCCTATTGCTTCAGGGTATTTGAACATCCTCCAGGGGCCAAGCATCAGTGTCCCCTGTAGTTGGGCCAATTGGAACTAACATCTGACCATCGGGGTCTTCTCTTAATCCAGATATCAAACACAAAAGGAAGTGGCCTTTAGGAGAATATTTACAAATGGAGAAAGTTTGGGCTGTTACCAGTTTGGGCCAGTAGATACAAAGAAAATAAGTGGTGTGAATCTGTCAACATGCAACATTTCTCTGATTTGTGACACCGGCTTTCCCATTTCTTTCTTTTATTTTTTTTTGAAGAGTATGCACCAACTGAAAATAGTCATTTTTAAAATGACAAAAAAAAAAAAAAAAGAGGACAAACAGTTTCTAAGTCAGTGCTGGAATATAATATATACATGAATCTTTGGCTGGGCCAAAAAACTTGGCAAGTCTTCAACATTTTGGTTAGCATTTGGTTGACTTAAAAAGTTATATGGTTAATTCATATAAATTATATAAAAATGAAGATAAATAAATATGTAAGCAAAATTAAAGGATACTATAATCCTACCATCCAGACACAAGCAGTTGACATCTTGTATAGTCTTCTAGTCTTCTGCAATGTATACACACATTATACACATTATGTCTGTATTTATATTCATCTATAAATCCATGCCATCCTGCAGGCATATCTAGGTGTCCAAAGAGCTCTGGAGATGACGATGTTGGCACACCTGTGTGTGTGTACATCTGTGTCCTAAGGCACCCCATTTCGGAAGCTTTGCTCTACACTCTCCATAAATTTGACGTTATCTGAAACCAGCATCGTCAGCACTGCAGCGAAGCAGTAGCTTGATTTCTTGGAAAGCACCCACGATTATTATATCTGCCCCTCACTTCAAAAGAGCTGGCACAAGTCCAGTTAGCATAAATTTGGCTAAATTCTACACCAGTGTTGGAGAGCACAGAATTCTTTACTGTCCAAGTCCCACTTTTAGAATAAAGCCATTGTTGAGGCACCTGGGTGGCTCAGTCAGTTAAGCGTCCGACTTCAGCTCAGGTCATGATCTCGCGCTCCGTGAGTTCGAGCCCCACGTTGGGTTCTGTGCTGACAGCTTGGAGCCTGGAGCCTGCTTCTGATTCTGTGTCTTCCTCTCTCTCTGTCCCTCCCCTGCTGATGCTCTGTCTCTCCCACTCTCAAAAAATGAATAAATGTTAAAAAATTTTTTTTTAAATAAAGCCATTGTAACTGTGTCCTTACTGACAGGTCTCTCCGCTCCCTCCTCTGGACATTGCACCAGGGTGGACGGGCCCAAATCTGTGTCCTGAGATGGGCATGGAGGAATGGTGTGCTGAGTCCTGAGCACAGAGGGAGGCAAGCAGGTACTATAGGTAGTACCCGTGCACTTCAGTTCCTCAAGCATGACTGACCTCATGCCAGGCACCATGCACGAGTACAAGATGAGGCTTTCGCCCTCAATGTACAAAGCTGGTTTGAAGCAGACACATATATTGTTAGAATCAACATGGGAAGTACAAGCTGCTGCTGTCACTGGTTTATGTTTCCTCAAGTTCCTTTAGGGTAGGGACACATCTATTCAGTCTATTTTGTCTCTTCTCAATGGGAAGCACAGTTTGGGGCACAAAGAAGGTGCTGGAACACTTGGCTGGTAGACTGACTTAGTATTGAGCTGCAGTGGTAGATGTGATAAACTTCCTGCCCAGTTATAGTCTCCATAGGTCTTTAGTTATGCTAATTACCCATGTTTTGCCCTAACTGGCTAGGGATTCTGTATGTCACAGCGGGAGGGCACAGAGGGTGCATTCATGGCAGTGGCTTGTGTCATCCCATTACTATCACCATGCAAAGGTGTTTCTACTCCAAAGGCAAAACACGGTGTTGCCAAATTCCAAAAACAGAAAGGAACACATGTCGTCAGTGGCAACCAAACTTCGTTTCTGTCATGAATCACTGTGGCCTCATTCTGACAGGTCCAGTTGCAACCTAGCCCTGGATCACACCAAGTAGTGACTCAGCTACATTGAGACTTCAGATGCTATTTTTAAGGAGGGGGGGGGGTAGGGGAGGTACAGAGAAGCTATATTATGTTTTCCTGAATTTTAATAGCCTAAACTAAATCTTCGGGAAAAGTTAACTGCCCCCAAAATTATGTAACTTATACAGTTTACTTTTTATATCATAGTTTGCCCATTGAAGTCACAAATCATTCTCATGACCAAAATTGATCTGATCAAAATGGAAGAGGGAAGTTTTCAGAAGAGTCTGGATCCAAGGAAAGCAATTGTGGTGCACAGTGGAAAGAACGCCAGCCTGAGAATCAGAAAGCCTGGCCTTGATACGCTTAATAGTGACATTTGGAGTGACCGGTTAGTGAGGCTGGGCCAGGTGTGCTGGGGGGAGTCTTGGGGACTGCGGGTGTGGGTGAGTGTGGTCTGCCCTGCTGGCTTTGTACTTTGGATCTGGTGAAGGAGACTGTCCTGACCCCAGTGAACCTGCCTGAGACTCCACATACTTCGATGCTGTCTTTGTGCTCTTATCTTCCCACTGAAGGGGCTCTGCCGTTTCCTAACTCTCACATAGCCACCTACTGACTCCTGTGTTCATCCACTCATCCTTCTCTGGAGTTTCTCCAAATGCCACCTTCTCTTGAGTGATCAGAACAGCACACATGTTTCCAAAGTAGATACATGATATTTTTGTTGAAAACTAGGACAGTGTTTTCCTCAAATCCTCATTCCTCACGATGATTGGAATTTTGTTTCCTCTCCTGGCACCGTCCCTATCTTCAGGGGAACAGCCCACCTACAGCGAGTCTTAACTTTAATTCTTGGACAAAAGTGGAAGGCTCATAGGTGTTCACCTCTCCACACTCGTGTGGTTTCTCCTGTGCATGTCCCCTCACCGCCGTTGGTAGAGTAAGCCATCTAGCTTTGGAGATCTCTCGTGACACAAATTCTACTCTAAAAAGTGTTCCTTTGATGGAAACATTTTTAAAAGGTAAATGACCCTCTGTAAACATGTTTTTGGTTCTTTGAGGAAGTCCTTCTTTTCTATTTTTTTCCAGAGTAAACACTTTTTTAGGTTGGAAGGCCTAGGGAGAAATAATACCCAAACTGGCCCTATGACTCTGAGAGGAAGTGGTTAATGAAAGGAGGGGGCTAATAATCTACAGAGAAATCTGTTATCACAATGATGCTGGATATAAGGGTTCTTTCTGGAACTTCAGGAAGTTCTGAATAGAAACAGAGAACTGCACAGAACCCCAGTTTAATGCTGAGATTTCCTGTTGCCACACCACACAATTCAATGCCTGAACAGCTCATTAACTAACCACTTTGAGCAACAAAGCCGTCCAACTCTGGGGACAGGAAGAGCGGAGACAGAGTGGGAGTAGCTCCTACGTCATGTTCTGAAAGCTCAGTCGTGGAGCCTCATTTTTTCTTTCTGAGGAACTCATGGACGCTGAAACTTCCTCCTCCTCAGCTGTTGGCCAGCAGCAGGCCCTAAATTAGTTAAATTTAACTATAATAAACATGCTGCAAATGAATTATATTTAACTCTAACAGCCACCTCAGGGTTTGTCTCGAGATGGAATAATTTTAGCTTATGCCACCATACGTCCCCTAACTAAGGCAGAAAGTAATTACCTAAGCATTTACCATAACAAGTTCACTGACACTCACTATTTATTATAGTGTGTGAACATTCGAGTCTTTTGTATAGTCAGGCATAGACTGTAGGCTGCTGAATGTGTAGTCTCAGATGGACGCAATAGGGACACCAAAAATAAAACTGTTTCAGGCAAATATAAATCCGGTAGAACCACCTAACTTCATCTTCATTAACAATTAGTAATAATTTTGGAGAGTCCCAGTTGAAACTTTTATATTGTCAGTAGAACAGGGCCGGCTAAGAAATTGAACACTGTAGGTCAGATGATAAGCTTTTTGAGAGAAAAGGTACATGGAAACACTTATAAAGTGTATTTATTTAAAAACAACAACAACATAAAATTGGGCTTCAGTGCTATGCATGCTAATGAGAAATCATGTTTATCTATCCATTAAAGCAGGATCTTACTCAGTAGCATTTGGTTAGGGGAACAGTCTGTTTCTCAAAGTACCTACAAGTAATAACAACTTAAACTGCCATTCCTCATAAAATATTCTGATATTCTATACTTCATTTGTTCTGAATAATCTCCCCATTTGAAAAATTCTCACTTATTCACTCATCCCTTGTGCATTTATTATGCATCAGTTGTGGGCTGAGTACTATAAATGTAAAGAACAATAAGACTTGGTCTCTGCTTTCTAGAAGCTAAGAGCTGAGTAGGAGACACAGCCCTGTAAACAGATGACTTCCTGCAGTGTGATATCTGCAATGATTAGTGAGGTATACTGCCTGTTCAATGAAAGTTAATTTGTTTGGTATTGATTTATGGGATTCAAGAAGGAGAACCTAACTATGACTTGACGAATAGCCAAACTGCCTCGGGCTGGCCCTGGCCACTGCATACCCTTTGTATACATGTGCCTTTAGGGCAGAATCACCCATATTTAAGTGCATATGTCATTAACATGATACATTTAATTGGTATATGTGATCTGTGAAGCTTCATGTTTTCACTTCTTGCCTTAAAGAGGCTTACAAGAGAAAATATATAATAAAAAACGTTTAGATATGAATGAAAATGAAGAATAAATATGAGGGGTGGTATGTTACTGACGCCTTTTCTTTTTTTTTTTTTTAATATATGAAGTTTATTGTCAAATTGGTTTCCATACAACACCCAGTGCTCATCCCAAAAGGTGCCCTCCTCAATACCCATCACCCACCCTCCCCTCCCTCCCACCCCCCATCAACCCTCAGTTTGTTCTCAGTTTTTAACAGTTTTTTATGCTTTGGCTCTCTCCCACTCTAACCTCTTTTTTTTTTTTTTCCCTTCCCCTCCCCCATGGGTTTCTGTTAAGTTTCTCAGGATCCACATAAGAGTGAAACCATATGGTATCTGTCTTTCTCTGTATGGCGTATTTCACTTAGCATCACACTCTCCAGTTCCATCCACGTTGCTACAAAAGGCCATATTTCATTCTTTCTCATTGCCACGTAGTATTCCACTGACGCCTTTTCAAGCCAGACTCATTTCAGCCCACTCCCTCCCTGTTCCCCTCCAGAGGCCATGAGCCATATGAGCAAATACAAAGAGAGACCTGCAGGTGTGGGTTGAGAATGAGGTACAAGGGTGCTTTGGCCAACTCAGACCCTCTTGTCCTTCACCAGCTCTGGACTGGGGTGCTGGGTGTTGTTGAAGCTGACAAGGTGCTAGCCCAGCATCCCCTCTGTTAGGCTGCCTTCTCAGCTGATTCTCTCAAGAGCCCACAGGGGGCAGGAGAGGCTCATAGGGCAGGATTCAGCAAGTCCAGACTTGTGGCTGAAATCCATCTAGTGGCACCTCTCTCCTGACAGAACAGTGTGGGGAGGGGAAATTTCAGGAAGAGTAGGCCTGCAGAGATCAGGAAAGAGGGCAATGCAAACAGCAAGCTCTGAAGGCTTCTGCGTGGAGCCGGATGACCTTCACCCCCAGCCCTGAGCCTCTTCCCTACCAGAGTGAAAGGGAAAGTGGTGAGTAACATAATTCTTAAGATTAAATTTACCTGCACCTTAAGGCAAGCCAGGTTTTTCTTGGCAGTTAACTCTTAAGACATTTCTCACAGAAGGTTTTATAGAGGGGGTGCTGAAGGATAATAATGGATAAGATCCTCAGCAATCTTCCTGTTGGACATTCGGTAACACATTGCATATGGCTGTTTCTTACAGGACCTGATGATGAACGCCGAGTACAAGCTGCTCAAGCTTCTCTCCGTGAAGGCCCGAATAACAATGTGGACACGGTGTTATAAAATGACTCCCACAGCAGGATGGGAATTAACATTTGTTTGTTTGTTTCAGGTATGCGCTAGGTACTCCAGATTTATTATTTAAACACAACTCTCTTGAAAACACTACCCAGTAAGTATTACTATCCTCATTTTTACAAGTGAGCATACGGAGACCCAAAGAACTTAAGTAACTTGATCAAGGCATACAGCAACCAAAAGGTAAAACCAGGATTCCAGCTTGGATATGTCTTCAAAGCCACACCTTTTTGCTTCAGCTGTTTCTAAATAATATTCTTTATTATAATATTCTTTATATTTATATAAATATATATATTTATAATATTCTTTTTGAAATGTTTTGCCTGAATCAAGCTGTAAAAACCACCTAAAAATCAATTCATTTAGTTAGGTTTTAGGGGTTCTTTTCCCACTGATTTCTCTGATGATCTGACCAAAATGATCAATTGGCTGGCTATTTCACTGTCATACAGACATTTGGGTAAGTCAGTCCCACACTTAAACTGGTGCAATATCATTTATATTTGCTGTCGCTGTCCAGCAGTACAAGAGCAAACATAAATATTTGCTAATGTGGCTGTGTATAAAAGACAAATAAAACTCACATTATATACAAGTCACCCCCATTTATAAGTAAAATTCAACATAACTGAAGCTACTGAACCCTACATCATCCCTTGGGGGAAAAAGCCATATTTTAAAACCTCTCATCTGTTTTCAGACCAACTATTTATTGTCAGCGTACAGAGACTTCTGAAGGAGTCGAGCTGAGGAACAGCTGAGAGAAACTCTCTGATGACGGGCATGAAAGCAATGTGTGCCAGGAAACAATAAAGCAGGGGGTTGGAGACAAAACTCAGCAGCTCAGGAAGCACACACACCACAGGCATAATTTCTCATCAATGTCAGAAAGTGCTTCTTTTGCTCTAAGAGGTGGTCACCAGCAGCCAACACAGTTTAAGAAGAGAGAGCATCTGTCTTCATCAACCCACTCAAGGTGTGTTTACCTACTGGAAACTCAGAGAAAAAGAAATGTAAACTAACTAAATGTGGTTGATGTCTTCACCTCTCTTTGCTCTGTCTCCATTTCTCCATTTGCAAACTAAGAGCTTTGAACAGAGCTAAGCGCTCATCTGGGTCTGACATTCTATAATTCTATGAATTCAGCCACTGGCTCTATGACTGGTATTGATTTTTTTTTTAAGGGGCTATCTTTAATATCAAATGATACTTCTTTGTTCTCCCCAGATTTTGGTTTTGTTGGTCATGATCTTAATCACATTTTGATCATTTTGTCTATTTTTGTATCTCTAGTGTCTAGCACTGCATATGCACGGTTCATGGCAAATCTTCATCATGCACTAAATATTGATTAAATTTTTGTCTCTCCTTCAACTGGCAAGCCTCTTGGAGCTCCCGGTACTGAACAGGAGAAGACTCAATACGGTTCTTGCACAATGAGGCTGGCTGCCCTCTTGTTATCAAGAGTCACTCACGGAGCATCTAGATTGGCACCTCTTCCAATTCAAAGCACATTCTGGGACCTGCAGTGGCTGTTAATCAGCAAGTGTTTACTGAGCTTGCTTTAATGTGCTTTGCTCCCTCTCTCTCTAAAAAAAAAAAAAAAAAATGGTGCCCCTTACTTCTGTTTCTTTTAGGTAAGAAATAAATATTCTAAGTTAGTTGAGGGAGTTGGATTTTTCTTTGTATAGTTCACCACTCCTATTTCAGGGCATTATACATAGGAGGAACTCAATATTTTGGGGTTAACAGAGTTCAGTGATTTAATAAACACCATAGTCTTTTCAAGCACAGTACCCTAGATCTTCTATGGCTAGGAACCCTCCTTTCCTACTTCGGGATCCTACCGTGGGGCTAGATGCACCTCCCCTTTTTAGGTCTCTTCAATGTCAACGCCTCTACAATTATAGCCACCTCTTTTCCCTCATGATACTCTTGCCAGATCACCAACTCGTTCTATTCAGAAGAGTGCAACTGCCGTAAAGAGAAAGCAGGAGGCTCTCACCTTCTGCTGCGATGTCACCCTGTAGCTGGCTTGTGGCTAGCTTTTGGTTTACCCACTTGAATTCTGCCAGGGTCTGTTTTGTGAAAGAATTAAAAAGGCAATACTACGTAGTTAAACTTCAAAGGAAATAGTTAAAAGAAAGAAGCACAATTTCCATTATCTTTCCAAATGGCTAAATGCATTTCAGCCCCTTATGTTTCCAAAAACTGTTTATAATGTACTTTTCTCTATTCTAGGTCACTGAAATGCCTGCCCTGGGCTATGTGTTTCTGGCTCAGACATCCTCATATGAGGGGAAAATGAATACAATAGAAACATAAAGCATACAGCCTTATTATCAAGCAGATAGAAACCACCTCATATACACACACCCATGCCTCTGTGTCTCCTTGACATTCTCATCTCAAATCCCTCAGGAGTGTGTGAGTACTAAATCTCCAAGAAATTCTTTCTGTTTTGAAGACAAGCTGCATTATGGCCTGCATTATGCCTGTCTAGTCAGCATTCTCTGTGCATTCTCAAAGCTGTGCCCCATGGGCTCAAGAAACAGTAGACTGCCAGCCCTAGCATTGTCCCTAGAGTGGGTCTAAGGAACATGGCCTCCTACCCACCTGCTGCATCTCCTCCATTGCCATCAGCCAGCTGAGGTTTCAGGCTTTAGGGATATTAGAGGGTCCCCAAGGAAAGCCACCAGTCAGCACCTTGGCCAGCTGAGCCTCAGTTTAGGCTCTGCCAGGACAATAGTCTTATGTGACCACCCAGATTCTGCTTAACAAATACTCCATTGTTAGAAAGCTCTTTGTATGAGCTGAGGTCAACCTCTTATAATTTTCTCCTACTGGTCTTAGTCCTGTGCCTGAAAGAGTATATTCCATTTTCATCATGAAATTGTCTCTTTAAAACAACATAAAGTAAACAAAAAGCCAGCATCATTGGGTATGGAGGAATAGAGAAAACTAGGTGAAGAGGACTGGATCAAACTGATAAAGAGAAGCTTCTGTGTGATGAAGAAGCAGTGAAAACAGGACCCTTCCAATCTCTTCTTTGTCCAACTGCCTTTGAACTATGAGGGGACAGACCCAGAGAAATTGCTGGAGAGCAACAGTTATAAAATTTGACAAGTACATAATAAGTGCCTACTCTGAGGAAGGTCTCATGTGAGTGCTAGGTGCAGAGATGAGGTTCCTGTCCTCAATATCTCATGTTCTACCAAGAGAAATAGACAAATCCAGATCTAAACACAATACAATGTCCATTATTCAAAACATTTACAGTCATGGAGTTATGGGTTACTTTGTGCTTTTGAGATGACACTTTATGAATTAATTATTCATCTAAAATAGAAGTAGAGGAAATCAAAGGAAGTCAATTTTGGGATATGGATATACCAGGGAAATCACTGATGCAAGACCAAGGAGAGATATGTAGACTCTCTTGGTCATGAATCCATGCCCAGGACTTGGGGGCTGATTTCCTGGGTGGGAGGTGATGCCCTTCCCTAACATGGCCCTAATGGCAATGCCAGCTGTCTTGAGGGCCAGGCCAGCTCAGAGGACATTTTGTAAGTGGGATTGAGTTGAAGGGGTCTACTTGGCTCTTAGCCACTCAGCCACTATCTTTGTTTTCTGGCCCTTTCTCTCCTCTTCTAGTGCAGGAGGGTTTCTATCTTCAGCATAAAATTAGCATAGAGATGAAGCCATTTCAGGGGATATATAGTGAATTGACACAGCAGACATTACGTTTTTCATTTCTAAAATGAAAAAGTTACCTTTTTTCTTTAAAATCCCAAGACTGCCACTTAATTTGTGTTAGCCTGCACTTCCACTGTTGCTCTGTCAACAGTGGAGCAGTGCTGAGGAAGGCTGAAGAAGGTGGAGGAAGATAGCAGCTGTGGGCTGTGAACAGAGTCATCTATCCATGGGGATACCTAAGCACCTGCAGGGCATGGCACTGGACAGCTTGTGGACAGTCCATCCTTGGAGTCTCTAGTAGACACACTGATAACGGCCCAGGAGCGAACAATAGTGCTGACCAAATCTTGCCTCAAGATATATAGGGCAGAACCTGGTCCAAATTCACTCCTGTCTGTCTCTGACTTCCCTCACATCATTTCAAAGGCTTCTTCACTCTCCTTCCTCTTCCTACTGGAAAAAAAGATTCTGAGTAGCTAGGCTGGGACAAATGACAAATTTGCCATGGAACTGGCCCCACCTCTTCTTCCTCACCAACTTTTGTCTTTTTTTAGGTTTTCTCACGTCCCTCCTCTCCTCTCTTTTAAGCTCTTAAGTTCTTTCCACTTTTTCATTAGTGGATTGCTTCTGATCTCATCAGAAAACATTCTCTGAATCATTAACAATATAAGATGCTATGGAAAGCTGTCTGCTGGTGGCCCCAAAGGCAATCTCTCTTCAATGTCACTGTCAGAGCTTTTCAATTAAGGGAGCACAGAGTGGCTCTGAATAACACTGGATCTTTACAGCAAATGATTCCATCCAAACAGATTTAGGAAGAATGTTTTCTGGGAAGTTCAATCATCTGATTTCATGGCTAAATAGTCTAAAAGAGCTAAAAAATAATGTTATTTATGTGCACCAAGCTGGAGGAAGGTATTCTGTGTCTCTGAGAGTCATGCTGTTCCTCCTGGGTGGGTGGGGTGGGGGTAGTGTTTTTAATGCAAAGGGAATAAATACTGCTTATTGCATATGTGGAAAATGATAAATCAACATTCATATAATATAAAATCTTGTTACTATAGATCATATGAATTTAGACACTGTGAAAAACTGGACATACAATAACCTACTTTTAAAGTTGCATGTGATGAAGACAAGGTGTCTCCTAAATGAAACCTCCAACAAAAGGAGGCAGGAAGACAGACTTCTGAAGCATTCTAGTATCTAAAATAGCTAGACTCTGTTAAGTGCTTAGTATGTGCCAGCTATTGTTCTAAGAGTTTTATATTAACTCTTTGTTTCTTTTTTAAAAAATGTTTATTTATTTTTGAGAAAGAGAGAGAGACAGAACATGAGTGGGGGAGGAGCAGAGAGAGAGGGAGACACAGAATCCGAAGCAGGCTCCAGGCTCTGAGCTGTCAGCACAGAGCCCGACACAGGCCTCAAACTCATGAACTGCGAGATCACAACCTGAGCCAAAGTTGGATGCTTAACTGACTGGGCCACCCAGGTGCCCTGTGAGTTAACTCTTTCAATGGTTATAATAATCATATGAGATTAAGTAGTATTAGGTCTAGTTTATACAGAAGGAAAAAGGGGCACAAAGAAGTTCTAACCTGTCCAAGGTCACACATGGCCGGCAAATGGCAGGTCCGGCATTCAAACCCAGGCAGCCTTCCCCGAGCACCTTCCCTTTTGACCAGTGCTATTATACATTGCTAGCTTCTCATGAAAGAACCTGAAAAATAGCTAGTTAGCATCATTTTCTTAGATACTTATGATTTTGGTTAATTACTGAAAGTAGTATTATGCGGTCTTTACACACATTTCAACTAATCTAGGTAACACTTGTTCTTGAATTAGTTGAAATGGCAAATGCCAGAAATGGGAATGGCCTCAGTAGACAATACTTCTCTCTCTGACTACATCCTGAGAGGAATCCTGGGAGGCTCCTTCTGCACACAAGGGGTTACATGAAGCTTTGGAAGCTGGCAGTATGGGTAACGACTTCCACATTGCTGTTGGAGCAAGTGTAACATATAGCACAGAGGTGTTATGACAATGATTGTCATATTTCATAAATTACATTCTGCTATTCACAGGGAAGTCCCTGCAAAACCAAAGCAATAATATGCATACAGAACAGCAGTAATAATATTGTAAGCAATGCATTGTAAGGATGGGGACATATAACAAATGAAAAATACAGTCTGTAATAAAAGAGCTGAGAGAAGAAACGAATACTGTGAAAAAAACATGTTGTGAATTTAAAAACATGTTGAGACAGAATAACTCATGGTAAGAAGTTAATAAAAAATTACAGTGGCCTGGGTCCATGTCAAAGATAAGCCCAAGTAGAAAATCTAAGCAAAACAATAAAAACATTTTTCCTTTTTTTTTTTTTTCATTCAATGTAAAATATCTTTTTGTCCAGTTGAACACAGTAACTTCTGGAGAGATTAGTTCAATAAAAGGTTTCCCAATGAAGGAAGGAGGCTGGTGTGCTTTGGCAGTATGAGACCCCCAGAAAGGATCTGTGCCTAAGTCGAACCACAGGGGGACAGCCTCATCCTCATTCACAGCACCCACCACACAAAGGTCTGGCTTCTCTGCTCAGCCTGCTTCCCCACTCCATCATACTATTTCAAATGTTCTCCATTATCCTCAAACCACCCTGACCTGACCTCTCCCTCATTCATCCTCAAGAAAGCCCTCCCATGTACTTCACAGAGCAGAGAGAAGCCACTCAGGTGGGGGCTCCACCAATTTCCAGTCGCTGAACTGAGAAACCTATAGTTATCTGTCTCTCCATTCTGAGGTCAATGCTATTCACCTCCTTCCGCTTTGGGTACCATGATGTCCCGTCTTCTTTCAAGAACAATGCACCACTGGGTATGCCCTCTCTCCCTCACTCATGTAGTCAATCTCTCCTCTACTGGATCCTTTTATTGACTTCTTAATAGACTTTATTTCTTAGAGGAATTTTGGGTTCACAGCAAAAGTGGGAAGTAGGCACAGACATTTCCCATATACCCCCCTCCTCCACACATGCATAGCCTCCCTCATTATCAACATCTCCTGCCAAAGGGGATTTGTTACAACTTGGTGAATGTACACAGACACATAATCATCACCTACATCCATACTTTACACTGGAGTTCATCCTTGGTGTTTTTTGTTTACTTGGAAATACACAGAAGTCTACTACTTTTTTATAAAACTTTCCTTGACTCGCACATCCCCTCCAACTACCACTTGGTCTCTCACCTTCCCTTGAGTTGTCTCTCCTCACTGTCTCTATTTCCTCCCACTTTTTTCTCAATCCACTTTAAACCTCACCTCTGCCTCCCCCAAATGCTCATTTCTCAATAAGGTGGCCAATGATTCTTATGTAGCCTAAATATCAATGGCTCTTTGTTAGTCATTAACAAAGTCATTACTTTTGTGATGTGCTGTGTGATATGTTGGCTATACTCAGTGTCTTGAAGTATGCATATTCCTTGGCTTCTATAACTCCCACACCCTGGCTGTCTCTCACTTGCCCAGCTCTGCCTATTCCATGCTGGTTTATTATCCTTCCCCTGGTCACTAAATGCCTGAGTTCCTCAAGACTCACCCCAAATCCCTTGGTTCTCATTCCATTCTTCTAGTTGATCTTCTCCATACCCTCAGTTTCAAATATATCCTAAATGAAGATTACCCACAAATGTATATTCTAGTCCCCGTATCTCCCGTAAGCCCCAGACTATTTTGAATTGCCTGTGCAACATGTTTACCTTAGCATCTCAGGTAAGCCTCAAGGTCAATGTGTTCAAACCTAAATCTCAACTACCTATGTCCTTTTTATCAATAAATGGCAACACCGTCCATCCAGTTCCACAAGTCAGACACTTGGGGTCATCCATCATCACCTCATAGTCAAATAAGTAGCAAGTTCTGGAAATTTTATTATTTATTAATGTTAGTATCTGTTCACTTCCCTCATCACCTTGGCCATAACCTCAGCCCTGGCTACCATTATCTCCAGTGTAGCTATTGCAATAGCCATCTCTTGGCCCTGTAGCCCCACTTTCCCCTTCCAATCTATTCTCTACAAAACAGCCAAAATACGTCTTTTTGGAAACCAAATCTAGTCATGCAACATGCTTTGCTTAAGCATTTTGGGGGCTTCCTATTGCTATTGATAAAATAAGATGTCCTTACCCAGCCTATAAGGCCCAGCATGGTCAGGCTTTGCCCACCTCTTCAGCCTGGTCGCCACATTCTCCCTTTTGTTCACCTACATTGGCCTTCTTACTGGGTCCACCATGCATCAAGTTTTTCCTGCCAGATCCTTGCTTGTGCTTCCTCAGCTTTGAATGTTCATCTCTCTCCCACCTTGCACTCAACCTTGATTCCAGTGTTCAGCTATTCTTAAAACACCACGTTAATAACTTAACCCAGTTGTCATTTCACGTTTATATTGATTAAATTTAGTTTTTCCATCTAGTCTAGACTATAAGGTCTTTTCAAATAGAGCTGTGTCTGTCTTTGCTTTCCACTGTAACTACACACAGCGTAACTACACACAGCAGACATTCAGTTGAACAAACAAATGAATGAATGGACTAATGAATGAAGATGGTAACCAGACTGTGATAGAGAGAGTGCAGGATTGGTAAATGGCTTCTCTTTGTAGAGTGGGGTAAAGGAAGGTGGCTGCTCCAGTCT
The DNA here is from genome assembly GCF_023721935.1 of Panthera uncia. Classification (NCBI taxonomy): domain Eukaryota; kingdom Metazoa; phylum Chordata; class Mammalia; order Carnivora; family Felidae; genus Panthera; species Panthera uncia. The sequence continues at coordinate 21,595,072 of NW_026057581.1, forward strand.
GGAGCGAGAGTGAGGTCTACCAGCAAGGCCTCTTTCAGAAATGACACATTCTGGCCATGTTTACCATGCCTCCCTTAAGAGAAAGGAAAGGGAAAGAGGGAGAGGAGGGAAGATAGTAAAGCAAGATTTCCAACCTCCTTTAAAATGTAAATGCCCCTGAGAAGGTACATTTTAAAGTTCATTCCATTAACTAACACATGAAATATCTGTGAAAGCCTTAGGAGGATTTAGCAACACTGAAACCGTCTTCAATGCACCTTGTCATTTATATTACAGTTCTTTTTAACACATCTTTGTACTATGTTCTCTATATGCCTATCTCCTTCAACTGGACTATAAATTACTTGAAGCCAAGGACTGTGATTTTCTTTCCCTGCTATGTAGCATTGAAGCGACACTGGTGTCTGGCATAGCTTGGGCACTCATGAGTGTTTTTTGGTGAAGGTCAGATAGAAAAACAAGGAATTGGATAAATGTAAAGGTAGGCATAGAAAACAAAGCTGCCTAGTTTACCATTGTGCAGATGGACTAAAACGGTATATACCAAATAATTATATCACCCTGATACAGGGCACTCTAGTGTAGCGGAATGAGCAACGGGCTGGAAATCAGAAGACAATTCTGTAATTATCTATTCACCTGATTGTCACCTCTTTAAACTGTGACTTCCTTAAGAGATGGCAGGCTTTTTTTTTTTTTTTTTGTCTTTGCGTGGGGTAAATGTGATTCTCTTCTCAATCCCTTTAATATAGTTACCAAATGAATCAAAATCTAGTTGTAGCTCTTGAACTGACTAGCAGGTTAGTGTTGTCTAGAAGTCTTGTCTCTCTGGGTAAAAATCCTGATGGTAAAGTGATACAGTAGGACAATATGCTCTCCAATATCTTTCTCTCAGGTCTAACATTTGATGAATATATAATTAAACATCTGAACAAGGAGAGAAAAGCTGGGGACAGCCAAGAAGGAAGTAATTGTGTTAATTACAATAAGTCAAATGGGACTTTAAGAAATCTTCCATAATGTTCATCCTAACAGGTATTGCTAACAAGGATCACGATAAAGGAGCAACTAGTATAATATTGGCAATTTGCATAAAAGTCTCTTAATATATTGCAAAATGTTATGGGGAACAATTATAAAACAGGGGTGAACGTCGGTGCCAGGGAACCTGGTAGTTCAGGAAGACAGTAAATCAAATAAAAAAATGACCCAGTGTGAAATATGATATGAGCTTATATAAACTATTTTTACCAGCAGCATCTATGGAAAGGATGATTAAGTAATTTGACATGAATTTGAAATTATCTAATAACTTGGTTTTACCTTGGAGGAGAAAATGCTTAGTTTCTCCTAAAATTCATCTCCCTGAAGATTTCTGACAAACATGCCAGTCATATATTTTGCTAACAATGTATCTACCTCCTTCTGGAAAAATCAGTTCATTAATGGAAAATTCTTGGCAACTTCCCTCCAGTTTATACAATGTAAATGCCACCATGGCTACGACAATAATGTGCTGTGCAACATGGATTTCTCGAGGAAGCAAGTGTACAAGTAGATAATTACTTATAGTTAAATGTGGTTAAACAACAGTCTCAGACCCCAGAAGGATACATCTGCATAGCTCAACATTCACTTCCTTGAAGCATCTAGGTGTTTTTTCTTGGTCTCAGTAACGTGCTGTACAAAGTGTATTTCTTAAGGAAGCAAGTGTACAAGTAGATAATTACTTATAGTTAAATGTGGTTAAACAACAGCCTGAGACCCCAGAAGGATACATCTGCACAGCTCAACATTCACTTCCTTGAAGCATCTACAGTTTTTTCTTGGTCTTAACAATTGGGGATGAAAATCTTTCAAAAATGTGTTGTTTCCAAACTCTGCAGAGTAATAACCATAATAACTTAGTAGTAACCACCAATGTTTACTGAGTACTTACTTTGTGCCAGACAGTCCTCAGTGCCTTTATATGCTCATTTATATAATCCTCAAAGCAACTCTGAGGAAGGCACTATTTCTTATAATTCCCCATCTCACGGATGTGGACATTGAGGCACAGAGAAGTTAAATAACTTGCCTAAGGCAACATGGTGAGTAAGTGGTGAAGCCAGTATTTGAACCCAAGTAAGCAGCCTGCCTCAAAGCCCACACTCTTAACGACAATGCGATACCAGGCCTTTATAAACTACTGGCCATAATATAATGTAAACCTCTAGTGAAAACAGAGTTACAATTTTGAACATCAATTTTTGAAAATGACTCTGTGTTCCCTTTCCGTATTCTCTGCTTTTAAAAACCATTAATGCAATTCAGGCTTCATGCAGCTAAATGCATAGAAATCCCAGTGCAGCACTAATAACCAAAACCCCTTTGAAGCCAGAACCTCATGCGCAAGGGCAAAGGACTCCAGAACCAGTTTTACTGTTGCCACCTTCCCGCATCTTAACGGTAAAAACCTGAGTGTCCCAAATTAAGCGGACTTCAGTGATCTGACAGGAGGGCACATATTTAAGTGATTTCCCACATCTGGTGTTCCATGTCATTTCCTCTGCTAAGCTTGATTGGACAATCTGATCAGTGCAGCAAAGTGGAAGAGACGCCTTCACTGCACCAAGTGATCCTGAATCTGAGCTTGGCCAGAAAGATTTAAGCTCTGAGGCCCCCATTTAGATAAAGTCTTCTCCCTAAAAAGGTATAGGAGTCAGGCTTCTAAGCTGAGGCAGAGCTGGTAGCTGAACAATAATAAAGGGCACTTCCTCTTATGGGGGGAAATATACACCCATAAAAAGAGGGCTAGGGGATAAAAGCTGAAAGGAAATTTCAAGGCTTTTACGTATTATTATACATTTTTCTACATTATTATATACATAATAAATGTATACACACCTATACATATAATGCATGTAATATACATATACCCACAATGTATAATGTGCATGCATTATATGTTATACGTATTACATAGTAAGATGTGAAATGTGTAACATTTTGGTGCCTGTAGTGTATTGATAGAATATTACAGTATCTGTCAAAGCCAGTCAGGTGACACTTGTTGGTTGATCAAGATGCACAGAATATGGGTAACCATTCACAGGTTTTCCATTCTCACTAGGAAACACCACATGGATGCTTAAAACGGCTGTACCAGAGAACAAATTTAAGGACAAACATGCTATTGGCCTAGGCTTTGTTTCAAAGTGTCACTCACTGCTCTGGCAGGTGGGCAAGGATTAGAATGACAGAGGAGACTGCTCAAGCATCTCATTCACTCAGCTTATCTCCTCCTATTCAATGATGGGCAAAAGAATGGTCCCCCACAGATGTCTGCATCCTCAACCCTAGAACGTGGGAGAAGAGACTTTGCAATTGGGATTCAGTTAAGGATTGTGAGATGGGGGATGTCAATTATTTGGGTGGGCTCAAGGTGATCACAAGAATCCTAACGGAGAGAGGGAGGAGGGTCAGAGTTTGAGGAGATGAGATGCAAGAGGTAGAAGTCAGGGTTACGTGAGGAAGGGGCCACAGACCAAGGAAAGCAGGCTACCTTTAAAAGCCAGGAAAGGTAGGGGACTTTTCTATATTAGAGCCTCCAGCAGAAGGAAATAGCCCCTGGCGATGCCTTGACTTCAGCCCAGTTCTGATTTCAGACCTTGCCTGACCTGCATAGCTGTAAGGTAGTAATAAATCTGTATTGTCTTAAGCCACTGAGTTTGTGGTAATTGGTTAGTGCAGTAATAAGAAAGTAATACAGCTACTACAGAGTGAAAGGAGGGATTCTGGGCACAAAAATAAATGAGAAGAATCATTTGAAAGGAATGTTACAGAAACGGTAAGGAAACAGGGCTTTCTCAGATCACACAGCAGAAACTCAAACTTTACTAGGCTTAAGGAAGAAAAATTTGGCTAGAAAGACATAGTGAGAGAAAAGCATGGAATTTGAAGGACAGGTGCCTGAGTAGACCCACTGCCTGGACTCAAGCACTGTGGAGAAGGAGGCTTCCAACATACTGAGTAGTGTAGGGAACATGTAAATCTGTTCTCCACAATCTTTATAATGGCTGGGTTCCACCCTCAGGAGCTTCAGATATTTAGGTCTTAAAAGACTTCTGGTCTTATGATTTTCCTCACCAAACCTTCAGTTACTCCTAAGGGGAAAGGCACTATCCCAACCCCAGGGGCAACTAATGCAGTCCAAGCCATTATTCACAAAGATGTATCGGTCTGACAACATCTTTCTTTGAAGGATAAATATTTTAAATAGCAACTCCAGGAAAACATTTTAAAATTCTGATTTAATCTTCCTGAAATTATCAGCTAACACTGCAGAGAAGGATTGAGAAAGGGCTGGCTGACCTATGATCTACCAAGAGGAAACACTTGGGCGTGGCAGAGGTTCAGGAAAGGTTGTGATGACCCATCAGAGATCCTTCCCCTCCCGTGTCCCAGCTGGGCTGGGGCAGCTCTGCTTTTTCAGTGAGCCTGCTCCTGCCTCTCCCAGAAAGCCTGAGGACCCTAAGTGGACTCTGATTCCATGGCCAAAGGGCCATCGATGGGCATCGCTCATTCTGTTAGTGATGTCATCGATGCTACCAAAGAGCCTAGGGCACCATTGACACTGTACTTACATACGGCACCCAGGTCAGGCACACCTGAGACCACCAAGAACTGCCCAGCCCTGCTGAAGGCTAATGTCACATGTAACAGGAAACTTCTGAATGGTCACTGAACACAAGTTTGAGTCAGAGCAGAGAAGATGCAAGCTATCCTTTGCAAATTTTTGCCCAAGTAGCTGCTGTGATGGAAGGCGTTCCAGCTGGGCTATGTGCTCAATGAAGGGGGCTCTGGGGCGCCTGGGTGGCGCAGTCGGTTAAGCGTCCGACTTCAGCCAGGTCACGATCTTGCGGTCCGTGAGTTCGAGCCCCGCGTCAGGCTCTGGGCTGATGGCTCGGAGCCTGGAGCCTGTTTCCGATTCTGTGTCTCCCTCTCTCTCTGACCCTCCCCCGTTCATGCTCTGTCTCTCTCTGTCCCAAAAATAAATAAAAAACGTTGAAAAAAAAATTAAAAAAAAAAAAAATGAAGGGGGCTTTGTTTTGTTCACTGATACATCCTCAGTGCCCAGAGAGCCACCTGACACAGGGCAGGCACTCACATTTGTGGAATGAGCAAATGAATGAATGAAAAGAGGCTGGGATGTGTTTTTTTAGAATTACAATATGGCAAATCCTTCAGACTTAACTCACTGGAGCTCTTCCTGGTCCCTGAAATGAGATCTGCGCCCCTTTGAGCCCCCACAAGAGGGCTCTCATATGTTCTTCTCCTCAGACTTGTGCTGTTGTCACTAAGTTCTTCCAAGTTTCCTCTCCAAAAGAAACTGAAAACGGCTAAGGGTTGAGCCTGCCTTATCCATCATTGTATCTGCTGCAGCCAGTCCAATGCCTTCCATGAAGTAGGTGCCCAGTAAATGCCAAGAGATGTGAATCAGTACAGCATCTTTTCTTCACTTTTCCTGGAGAGAGGGTCACTTGGATCACAGTAGATTGTAGTAAATCAATACACTCTTTTTTTTCCCCAAGCTCATAATTACCATATAAAAGAAAGAACTAATGTAAAATAAGAAGTGATCCTCCAATAAGAAGATCCAGATTTATCAATATCTGAGGTTTTGCCAGAAGTGATAAGCATTTTTAAGTCAATTTCTCAATACATAAACCTTGATATTAATATAGATATATATGCATATACATAGGACTAGATTTACTAATAGGCTTTCCCTATCTTTGAAGTAAGAGGAGATAAAAATAAAATGCAGATTGCATTGAACAAATAGCATATGGCATGCTTTATAAATATATACGTTTTTGTCTCTGTCTCCCTCACATACACAAACCCCAAACTCTGTCTTTCAAGATACTGGCCCCTTGCCCTACTTTGAGGTACCTAAACAGAAAGCTTTGGGATCTCTGATGCTATCATTTCCTTACAGGCCGTCTGGGGGGAGGCTTGTCTGTTACCACCGGTCAGGAAATGCACTGGATGCTTGTTCCTCAGAACACCGTGAGATACTTTTGAAGCTCCTTCCCATCAAAGCTGGAGGGTTCTCTAACCACATTAGCTACACCTTAGGTCTCACCATTTGCTGTGCCTGGAGCCAGGTACCCAACAGGGGCTGCAGATGCTAACAAGCGCTGATCAAAAGACTCTGTCAATAGAATTCCCTACTTTTCTCTTCTTCGGTGAACATTAGTGACTGAAAAATGAAAGGGCCGAAGGGTAGCTGTGCCATGGAAAGTGGTCAGGCAGCACAAACACATGCCAGTCTTTTGATTTCTACATGTGATGGGAAATTGGTGCTTTGAAAGAAAGAGGGAGGACAATTAATATTTATTGGCTTTGTAGGAAGATAAAGCAGATTTATTCTTGAACAGTCCTGCCAATTATTCCTTGATAAAAATGAAAACTAAATTTTAGAAAAGTTATATTTGCACATATTTGGAGAGCCGAATCATTCTAAGGGCTTATTCCCAAAGACTGCAGCCCCCAGCCCAATCCTGCCATAGTCAGCTTCCCAGTGGCAACCTGCGTTCACCTCTTCCAGGGGATGTGCTTGGTATTTCTCTCTGGATCTTTAAATAACAGACTGTTATTGCTATGTCTTGTTGGGAGTTTTGTTTGTTTTTCGTTTTCAGCATTATATATTAGCTCTGCATACCAGAAGAAAGGCACTGAGCTCCTCCACACCCCATTCCTCCCACACCACCATTCTGCACGTGCGTATGTCCCACTGTCATCCCAATAAAAGCACGTTGAGACTTTAGTTAGCTCACCATTCAGTGAATGCAGAGACTATGATTACTTTTCTTTTTTCTGTGCAACTTTTTGTTCTCCCTGGCTTTAATAACCATGTTGATTTTCATCTGTGTTGTTTCTACAAATGTGTGCATTTCCATGCTCTTCTCCTGTTGTGCAGGGGGTGGAAGACATGGTGCAGTGGTTATGAGTGTGCACTGCCTTGGGTTCAAATCTCACTTTGCCACTAACTAGCTGTGTAACTTTAGACTAATTATTAAGGCACTGAGTGCCTCATTTGTACAAGGAAGATAATAATGATCATCTAATAACTGCTACTCTTCAGATTCAACTAAATTGTATCCGATATACAGTGACTTTGCAGTAAGTATAAGTGATGATGGCTGCTGTTAAGTATTCAATCATTTTATCCTGCTAAAGCCTCCCCTGGAGCCTTGTGATCTGCTCCAATTGGATGGATCACCCTCTGGAAGACTGCACCATAGCTAGGGCTTTGGGATGGTCGTTCTCCAGCATCCTGGGGACGCCCTTTGCCTTTCTCTGATGTTGGGTCTTCTTCCTCATGAGTCTTGTCTTGGCTTCTCACTTTGGTGGAACGTCCTCTGGTAGTCTGAAAGTACCCTTCTACCTTGAGGTTTGATGGATGGTATGGCCAAGCATCAGATGCTGGGTTGAAAATTATTTTTGTTAAGCTTTTGAAGGCATTGTTCTTCTGGTTTCTAGAGCTACTGCCAAGACATATGATGTCATTCTAACTCCTGATTCATATTCTGTCTCTCTCTCAGGTTTGAGCATCTTCTCTTTTGTCTCCATCACTCTGTCAGGCCCTGAGAGTCTTGATGTGACTCCCATTTTGTTCATTGCCCCGGGTACTTAGTCTGTCCTTTCAATGTGGAAATGCACGTTTTCTTATGGATCCTTCAAGCTGCACTTGTTTTCATTTTTGCTTTGGTCCTACTTTGCAAATGCCTGGTACTTCTTGGATATGTGTTCATATTTCAGGGTGAGCTGCTGGGAGCCCTGTGTGTTTTTGCATGTGTCTCGTGCAAGACTAGGGCTTTACTGTCACTGTAAATCTGTGCTGTTAGTGTAATAGCATCTTGACAGGTAACTGAAGTTAATGCTTGTTTTAATCTGCCATCTTTAATCAGAAGCCTATTAACCGTACTTCTTAGGTAAGGTAACTGAGGTATCAGGAGAGGGACTTCACTGAAGAGTAATTCGTATGCTCTGTTTCTTGGAGAACCCCTGTCAGTATATTAAGCTCTTTTCTCACAGGCTGGTAAGATTCCCAGAATGGCTATTCCAATCCCCTAGTGGGGTAAGGGTGGGGATGGTAACACAAGTGGCTAAGACTCAGGGAGACGAGTGGGTGAAGAAGCTGGAGGTCTCAGTATCCAGCTAGTAAACTTTTACTTCATCCACCAAACCACAGATCCTCTGCTTCATCCTCTCCAGAGATAAATATTTAGCCTTCTATCAAGATAAAAGCTTGTCAGTTACTGGGTTGTAGCAGTACATATTACACAGAACTGGGGAGAAAATCTGGAGCTCTGCTTCCTGTTTTAGCCCTGTCTTTACCGCCCACCCCTGACCCCTCACTCCAGAGGGACCAGTACTACTAATGGATACTGGAGTTTAGGTTGGGTTGCTTCTTGGATTTCCCCACTGCTAACTTGGATTTCAGCTTTCAGGGTCTCCTTAAATAGCTACCACTTCTCCAACTGCTTCTCAGCTTCCACAATTATGTAGCTGATGTCTCCTATTCACTTAATCTTTAAGTTATGCCACAATAAATAAATAAGCAAAAATTTACTGTTACAGTAATGGTATCTTGAGAGGTAACTGAGGTTAATGCTTCTTTATTCAGAAGTCTGTTAACCACACTTCTTAGGTAAGGCAATTGGAGGTACCAGGAGAAGGTGTGTAATTTGTCGAAGCTCATAAAAATCAGTAAGAAATGAAATCAGAACCTGAACTCAGGTCTGCCTGATCCTAAAACCTCACCCCTTCCACGAGAGCACACTCCTCTTCCAACAGGAGTCACCTACTAGAGTGTGTTCCACTTTAAAATCAGTACCAAGATAAATACCATTAGACCTTGAAGATTCAGGTGATGTCTCTCAGCCTAATGTCGCCAGAAGGCCCCACTCCACACCTTGTTGTAAATGTTACACTTTTGCTCCATGAATTCTACCCAAAGCCCTGGCTTAGCCCTCTGACCTCAGTTTGAAAGGGTTTCTAGAAGGGAAGGAAATGCCTCCAACAGAAAGTTCCTTGCCCAGTATTGTGAATGCCAACTGTTACCTTTTTCAGTGATCAAAAGACTCCCAGGAAATTAAAAAACAAAACAAAACAAAGCCTTCTCAGAAAATGTCTGAGGTCTTTCTATCAAAAAGTCAAAGAGAGGGGTACTTCTAGGTCTCACTCATCAATGGTCATGGTTATCTCCTCATGATGAACCCTGGACTCCATATGAGAAACTTGTCCTGTGGGTCCCCATCAGCATTAGTCTTTTCTGCACAGCTAGAGTATCAGAGTACAGCTCTAGAATCACACAGGCTTGGGTTCGGATCCCAGCTTTGTCACGTACTACTCATGTGGACTATGAGAAAGCTACATAAGTTCTCTAAGCCTTGATCTTCTCTGCTATAAAATGACAAGGGTCATAGCAGTCACTTCATCGAGCTGCGATCAGTTTAAGTGAGATATTGTATATTAAGCATAATATCTAGTGGTCCATGGTAAATAAATTCTAAGTGATATTTTATTTTTCTTGTTATCACCACATTCAAGAAATGTTTATGCAGGGGCATGTGGGTGGCTCAGCTGGTTAAGCGTCCAACTCCTGGTTTTGGCTCAGGTCATGATCTCCCAGTTTGTGGGTTAAATCCCCATGTCAGGCTCTGCACTGACAGTGTAGAGCCTGCTGAGTATTTCTCCCTCTCTCTCTCTGCCCCTCCCTAGCTTGCTCTCTGTCTCTCTCTCTCTCTCAAAATAAATAAACAAATAAACAAATGTAAAAAAAGAAATGTTTATGTATATACACAAAAAAAACCTTTGTAACTGTATACTGACAAATGCTAGCTCGACTTAATTGTGGTGATAATTTCACAACATATAAAAATGTCAAATCATTATGTTGTACACTTGAAACTGACATAATGTTACATGTCAGTTACATCTCAATTGAAAAGACAAAATGTTTATGTTACAAATTCACTGGAGACCAAAATATCTACTATGTTCAAAGAGTTGGATTATACTTTGTGGAGGATACAAAAATGAACAAAAATCAGCTCTACCTTTAAATGGCTTGTGGTCTGGTGCCAGGCAGGGCGAACACAGCAGGTGTCCCGCATGATGTTACTGGGAACGGATTACCCAGCAGCCAGTGCCCACAGTTCCTGGCCCTGCAATAAGCCTTGGGGGTCACTAGAAGCTGGCCCCAGTGTCTCCAGGGTTGCTCCCAGCCACTCAGATCTTCCAAACAATGCATTCTGGGGATAGAACTTCGGTTATGTAAAAGTTTAAAAAAGTGAAATGATGCAAGCTACGTGAAGGATACCGGAGATAAACGATCTATTTATATTTTTATGGTGAAGACATAAATAGAAAAAAACGCAGCATCAAAGAAATGTTCCTTAAAATATACATACAGCATGGATGAGAGATATATGCGCAGCACAAACACATGCTAACTATATACCTTTTCACATCACCCATAATTCTATAAGACTCATCAAGGAAGATTTACCGACCACTGTAATTATAGAAATTAACCCTCTGACAAACTGGGGCATGGTGTGCTTCAGTGATTTTTTAAGACATTTTGTAACAAGACTGTCAAAACAGTAATGAGGAGCTCCTAAGTCCAATCCTTGGCTATTAGCCCACAGACAATATACACATAGATGACCATGTTGTTTTATGTAACATTAATGCACTCAATAACTAACTGAGTACCTATTAAGTGCCAGGGATTGTCTGGAACCTGAGGATATAGCATAAGCAATACAGAAAAGGTTCTTGTCCCTACGGGGGGGGGGGGTGTGTTTGTTGGCAGACATTAAACATATTAATAAATAATATTTTTACAGCATTAAAAAAAGCTATAAAGAAAATAAAGAAGGCTAGTGGACTCGAATGATATTCCTCAAATAAAGAGAGTTGGTTTAAAAAAAAAACAACAACTAGTTTTAGGATTTGAATTCTTTGAAGGGTAAAGGCAGACAAACAGTAAAAAAAAAAAAAAAAAAAAAAGAAGGAGAAGGTAAAGATGACAAAAGAAATCACAAAGGAAGCAAAGGAGTTCCAGAGCTCATTATATAGGATCCGAGGAAGGAAATTCACCAGAGATCGTGGTTCCAAAAAACCCTTGTTTCTTCCCTCCCTCCCCCCCTCCAACTTAGTGTGAGTGGGTCCCCAGGCACAGGGAGAGGGAGGCAAGCAATGGCTCCCACTGCAGGCACACAGAGCCCTGTCGTGTAGCACCCAGGCAGGGAGAGGGACAGGCCCAGGATAGCTGGATGGGACATTGGACTAGAAACAAAGGCTGGGGTACAGACAGCCCGGAGATTTGGGGATGTTTCGTATTCTTGCCAGCAAATGACAGCAGGGACTGGGGGCGCCACTCAGGAAGCCGGTCCCTTTTCTGAAGTCTGAATGAGGCACACACATTTAGTGAGTTGGCAAAAGAGGCTGGCTGGGTGCTAAGAAATGTCAGGTTTGGCATTTAATTTAATGAATCCACCCTGGTTCAGCATACATGAGATTTTCAATGAGAATTTCTCTGAAATTATCCCATGTCTCTCAGACTACTTATAAACCAAACAATGGTATACAGTAATTGTTTTCAGTGAGAAACAGTTGTCACTGAGACCAGGAGGCAGCGTGCCTGGCACTTTACATGTATTGATTCATTCATTTCTCACAACGCTCCGGATGTAGTTGGAATTATTATTACCCCCATTTTACAGATCAGGAAACTGAGGTAGAGAGATTAAAATAACAGCAAGTGAGTGCAGAGCTATCATTAGAACCCAGGCAGTCTGGCCCCAGATTTCCTGCTGTTAATCCTAAGGTTACAAGCTAATGGCAGGAGTTGCAAAATGGGGGAGAATCTAGAAACTGGAGGTGTGGTGGTATCACTCATTGATTATTCTGTGGATGTTAAAGCACATGTTGGTATTTTACCTTTTAATTCTAGTCGTTTCACCATGTGACTCTTCTATAGTAGATGCCATGCTTTATTATTTTCTAATTTATTTATTTAAATTCAAGTTACTTAACATACAGTGTAGCAGTTTCAGGAGTAGAATTTACTGATTCATCACTTACATATAACACTCAGTGCTCATCCCAACAAGTGCCCTCCTTAATGCCCATCACCCATTTAGTGCCTCCCCCCAGCAACCCTTAGTTTATTCCCTGTATTTAAGAGTATCTTATGGTTTGTCTCCCTCTCTGTTTTTATCTTATTTTTGGTTCCCTTCCCTTATGTGCATCTGTTTTATTTCTTAAATTCCACACGAAGCATGATACTCTATGTGGAAAACCCGAAAGACTACCAAAAAACTGCTAGAACCGATATGTGAATTTAGCAAAGTCGCAGGATATAAAATCAACGTACAGAAATTGGTTGCATTTCTATACACCAAAAATGAAGCAGCGGAAAGAGAGATCAAGGAATCAATCCCATTTACATTTGCACCAAAAGCTGTAAGATATCTTAGGAATAAGCCTAACCCAAGAGGTCATGCTTTATTTTGAACCTGGTTTTTGCTCTGTTGTTCTCAAGGTGTAAGGGATGAGCTTCTCTAACTTTCTGAATGAAGAAAGCAGTGATTGCAGAGTGTTTGATAGAGCAAGCTACAAATTTTCCAAGATGCTACAGAAATAAGAAGTGATCGATCCATCCCCAAACTTTTTTCGATAACTCTTGCCAATATTTATTCAAGTCCAGGCTGGCAAATGTGTGCATGCTCTGTCTTTCCTAGCTTATAATGTTAATTTCATTTTATTTTTAGGACATGGTTGATCACATTAATTTCCAGTGTTAATTCCAAGTATTCCTTCTCATATTCTTGGTCTACTTTTTGAACCAAGGCAGTTGACAAATACATTTGGATCATCTGTTATGTGCCAAATACTATGCTTAGGGTACAAAGATAAATAAGACATTGGTGCCTGCCAGGAAGGAAGGGAAAGAGGAGGCAGGAAAAGGGAGGCCAGCCCAAAGTCAAACTCCCTGCTCGGGATGGAATAAAGTGGTAAAAGAACAGTCATGCCCTTACTAACTGTGGGGGAGGAACACAGCAAACAAAACTAAACCAAAGACACATCTGGGCCACTGTTTTCATTCTCCTCCTAAATCTCAAACTCATCAGTGCTAATAACAAGTAAAGGAGTGATGGGTTTCATCTCCCCTCCCTAGGTATTCTCTGATAAAAATACTTACAAGGAGCTAGGAGAACCATAACAGTTTTAATAAATGCATTGCTCATCCAAACCCCATTAGGCAATTTTTCTTCTGCTTTGGAGAAGAGGAGCCACAGATGGGAATCCAAGGCCATGAGATGCAGACCACGGATGGGGAGCTCTGGAATAGACAGAGAGAATGGCATGACCCCAGCCCCTCCCTCATCTCACAGATGGGAAGTGGGTTCTCAGAGATAAGTCCAAGGTCAATAGCTGGTTAGTGGCAGAGCCCCTGCAGCCTAGATATATTCTTTCCTAATCTAATACTGTAGACTTTATTTGTTAAGCAGCATTGGACATACCCTGAAAACAGTGAGGACCCAAGGGAATAAGAAAGACATTGAAAAGTCATGATTAAGAGTGAAAAGTAATCCCCAAGAAGGCCTCTCCATTGTCCTCGGTGTTTTCCCCTACTGCTCCCTCTCTGTCCTCAGTCCAGCTTCCTACTCTACTCGAAAACTCACTGCCATCTCAATCTGCCAAAGCATGAAAGACTTGATTTAAAAACACCGCTTGCATCCTGAAAACAGGATGGCCTCCCTGGCATCATCCTATTCCCGTACCTCTGTTAAATCATGAGTAAAATGCGTGTAAAAATGCCTCAGTCTTTGAATGAAGTGGGAGACAACCAATCGCCACATGGCACTGAAGACGGTAGAACGGAGGAAGCTCTCTGTTGAAACGCATAGTTAACTTACCCTACAGCCTAAGGAAATGTGAGTCCTGTGCAGTTAATTTTAATATTTCTCATGTGCCAATTTTTTTGTGGCACCAGGTCAATTTAATGCAGCCGACTGTGCCAGACAACACAAATGCCAAGACAAAGGCACAATTCAACAGGACCAAATGTCCCCCGTTCTCAGGATGGGCCTCCTTCCTCAACTTGACAGCTTCCACACATGCCAGCTTTGATTTTGCTGTAGGTCACACACATACCCTCTGTCTCTCAGACACACACACACACACACACACACACACACACACGGAGGAAATTTCTGACGACGATGAAGCAGAGAAAGGACTGTGAGGCACTGAACAAAAGGCACGTCTGCTCTCCTGCTTTGATTCTGGTCCTTTGTAAACAAATCTGTAAAAGGCGGCCCAAGTGTGGGGACAGAAGGAGGAGCCTGGCACTCTCCTTCCTAGTCCCTTAGGGTTTGTTAATCTCTTTATACTCTCTTCCAAGGTAATATTCAAATCAGCCACACAGCTCAATTTACTTTGCTTGGGACTCTAATTGAATAAATCTAAAATAACAACAGACGCAGTGGCCCTGCGCTTTGGTCAAGTTTTTCTTAGATACTTAAGGCACATTCTGGCTGTCTTAATTCTGACTGCATCAGGGAAAGGTGCTCTGTTCCGGTCCCTGATTTCACACCAGTGGCAGGCTGACTGTCATTCACTGTTTCAGAGGTTGATAATATTTACTGCTGGGTAGGTAAAAGGTTTCCAGAATAACATAGGAAGTGTTTAAGTATCCCTGAAGGTGTAAAGAATGTCTTACCCAAGTCAACTGGTACGTTTTTAAAGCAAAGAAATTCGGTAAGGTCCTATACTGTGCTAAATGTCACTTCTTCAGAATCACAAGACCTGGGTCAACTATGGGGTGGGAGTTTATTTGGTCCATTTTCTAAGTTACGTTAAGGTGAGCCCTTGATGATCCTGCATTTGTAGCTATTCCCATTTGTAAACATATTCAGGGAATGACACTACAGTAAACCTGTCACTCATTCTAGCTTCTTTCCATCCTTTGGCAAAGGATAAGAATTTTAAAAACTATATTATCACCTACTGGGAGTAGGGATGCAGGTTGAAACCTTAGGAACATCATAAGATAAGTGAGCCACTGATAATGAGTTTAAAACTGGTAAATCAAACCTTGGACCTCCAAGCTTTTCTCTGGGAAGAGTATCACCTAGTAAGAATGCTTTTAAGGAAATCATACGCTAAGCATGCTGAGAGGCTATTCAAGATCACATGTGTAAAAATGCTGATATTCTTTCAGTTCTTTGGAGACAAGGGTTAAAAGGAATCAGTGCACACAACTGGCACCTTTCAAGGAAAGGAAGGAGCAGGTCTGTGCTGTGGCTGAATAGTGATCACGTTGTGGAGGGATCCTCTGTCTTACTGACAAATGAAAGTAACATTCTGTGCCTGAGCATTGCCCTACTGCAGGATGGTCATCAGAGTGAACACTTCTGCTTCTTGGTGTGCAGGTGTTTTCATTATATGTTCACCATATAGTCTTAGGAGTTCAGAAACTCTTCCTCAGGGAACCATCAAAATCCTCAAGAAAAAAACAGGCAACAACCTCTTTGACTTTGGCTACAGCAACTTCTTACTTGACATGTCTCTGGAGGCAAGGAAAACAAAAGCAAAAATAAACTATTGGAACCTCATCAGGATAAAAAGCTTCTGCACAGGGAAGGAAACAATCAGCAAAACTAAAAAGCAAACAGCATAATGGGAGGAGATATTTGCAAATGACATATCAGATACAGAGTCATCCAAAATCTATAAGGAACTTATCAAACTCAACACTCAAAAAAAAAAAAAATCCAGTGAAGAATGGGCAAAATACATGAATAGACACTTTTCCAAAGAAGACATCCAGATGGCTGGATTTCATCACTTCATCCATGAAAAGATGCTCAACACCACTAATCATCAGGGAAATATAAATCAAAACCACAATGAGATGCCTCACACCTGTCAAAATGCCCAAAATTAACAACTCAGGCAACAACAGATGTTGGCAAGGATACAGAGAAAGAAGAACCCTTTTGCATTGCTGGTGGGAATGCAAACTGGTGCAGCCACTCTGGACAATAATTAAAAAACAGAACTACCCTATGACTCAGCAATAGCACTACTAGGTATTTATCCAAAGGATACAGGAGTGCTGATTTGAAGGGGCACATGCACCCCAATGTGTATAGCAGCACTATCAACAATAGCCAAAGTATGGAAAGAGCCCAATGTCCATCAACTGACAAATGGATAAAGAAGATGTGGTATGTATACACACATACACACTGGAATATTACTCAGCCATCAAAAACAATGAAATCTTACCATTTGTAACAATGTGGATCGAACTAGAGTTTATTATGCTAAGCGAAATAAGTTAGAGAAAGACAAATATCATATGATTTCACTCTTATGTGGAATTTAAGAAACAAACCAGATGAACATATGGGAAGGGCAGCAAAATAATATAAAAAGAGAGAGGGAGACAAACCATAAGAGACTCCTTAATACAGAGAACAAACTGATGGTTGCTGGCAGGGTATTGGGGGAGGATGGGCTAAATAGGCAATGGGCATTAAGGAGGGCACTTGTTGGGACGAGCACTGGGTGTTAAATGTAAGTGATGAATCGCTAAATTCTACTCCTGAAATCATTATTACACTATATGGTAACTAACTTGGTTTTGAATAAAAGAAAAAAAAAAAAAGAAAAACACTAATTCAAAAAGAAAAAATAAAAAGAAAGTCTTTCTCATGGGTTCAGTAAATGCCCAGCAAACACTTTGGGCCAAAGACCTCCTCTCTCCTCAACAGACCAAGGGGTCTTCACCTTCTCAATAATCCCACCACACACTTGCCCTTAGCGTCTCAAGTTTTTCTTTCACTGGTAGAACTGTTCCAAGTGTATGAGTCCCTTTCCCAGGCCCCTGCCTCTCATCTTGGGCTCATAAGGCCCGGGTTCCACTACTGCTCAGGCTGGAGCATGAACCAAGCAGTCCATGCTGAAAACTGGCTCCTAACCACTGGGAAATGTGCAGGTGCAGGGTTAGGAGCCCAAATCCCTCTCTGCTACCTGAACACCTGTGAACTAATGCTCATACTTCAATGGGAGCCAGCTGCTTGCCCTGTCGTTGCATATAAGGGCAGAACGTGAGAAGTCACCTGAACACCCTGCTGCTATCGTCAGTGCAGCAGGGAAATGTTAACCAAGTAAATGAATGAATGTCGACATCACTACCTGGAACAAGCCTCCAACTTATTAAATATCCCACAGCCTGCGCATTTCAGCTCTTATCTGAGATTTTTTTCCTTCTTACATTCGTTTGATGCCCCTCTGATCTCACATCTTGTTTCTAATCACAGCTCAGAGTGAAACACATGTAAGGTAATTACTCCTTGGTGCTCTGTGGTAGCGCTCATTGATTAGAAATCATTTTCAGAGGGAACACTATAACAAGGAGTTTTGATCAAAGCTGGATTATTATTTCAGTTCCTTGTTTCACCCACATACATTTGCTTCCTCCTCCAGGAAGAAAATTTGTGTGTGTGTGTGTGTGTGTAGATAGAGTTTTTCTTAGAGTGGAACTTTTTATTTCCTTAATCTAAAAAACCATTTCTTTAAAAAGCGGCTAATCAAGTTTCTTCCTGAGACTCATGTTTCAAGCTCTTAGTGTCACTCCTTCAGTCCCATCTCTCTGGGATGGGGCCATGTTTATGTCAAGATGGTGGGCACTGCAGGGTCAGGCCCAGCCAGGGCCAGAGGAAACATGCTCATGGAGGATGTGGCCCTGGAATGTCATGAGGACGCAGAGGGAGCTCTGAAGGCAAAGACTGGGCTGTGGAGGGTCTGATGCGCCTAGTGAGTTCACTTGGAGGCCCCATCCTTCTGTGCCTGCCCTACTGGCACATTGGATTCAAATCATGAACACAGTGCATTTCAAATTTGCCCTTCTTTTAAGTTGTTTACAGCTGTGCAAATGACTTTCTTATCTAATCCTAGAAAGCAGGCATCCGAGGTCTGCCACAGAAGCCAGAGTGAGATGCACAGGAGGAAGTTCTATTTTTATTTTTTGACATTTAAAAAAATCCTCTTCCATTCTTCTTCCTGAGGTGCTGGGTTAGATTCTACAAGCAGGGCAAAGACAGGATACACTAGAATGTCAACTCTCAATTACAGTTTTAAAAGGGGAAAGAAGAAGTTGAGATATTCCAAAAGGTTTTAAAATTAAGAGTTTATATTTTCAAAGTAACGGTTTTAGCTTGGAGTAAACCATCATTAGCCCTTAATCCAAATAATCAGAAAGCTTAAACAATGGTCAAGTGACTTAAAAGAAAAGAGACACATCTTGGATTCAGAATATTTAGAAGAGCACTATACATGGATTGTCCTGGATCAGCATAGCTCATGGTTAAGCCTTTAATGTTCTACATTTATAGTTCTCCATAGCAATGAACTTGTCCCCTGAAAATGAGAAGCTACCGGTATCTGAAATAGGTCTTATATAATATATATGTGTACACATATATATGTATAAGTGTGTTACAGTCCATATACATATACACATTACACATACACATATGTACATATGTGTATAGTATGAGCAGACTTCCCCCGCTTGTCTACAGCTTTCCTTTCCAGGGTTCCAGGTACCCATGGTCTACTGCAGTTGGAAGCAACCAGTCCTCCTTCTGACCTATTATCAGCAGGTCGGTAGTTAGCCTAATGTCTATGTCACTCACCTCACTTCATCTCATCATGTATGCATTTTGTCATCTCACATCATAAGAAGGATGATATAGTACATCAAAACACAGTAAAGGTGTTTTGAGAGAGACAGAGAGAGAGAGAGAAAGAGAGAGAGAAAGAGAGAGAGAGAGAGAGAAAGAGAGAGAGAGAGAGAGAAAGAGAGAGAGAGAGAGAGAGAGAGAGAGAGAGACCACATTCACATAACTTTTATTACAGTACATTGTTATATAGTTCTATTATATTATTGTTGTTAATCTCTTTCTGTACCTCATTTATAAATTAAGCTTTATCACAGGTGTGATATGTTATGTAGAGGAAAAACATAGCATATACAGGGTTTGGCACTCTCTGCAGTTTCAGGCATCCTCTGGGGGCCCTGGAACGTACCTCCTGTGGATAAGGGGGGACTGCTGTAAGTCTATGGCTAAGAAGATTTTATTCATTTAGTAAATATTTACTAATTGCCCATCATTATGGCAAGCCCTGAGAAAAATAGATCAATAAGATAAAATTCCTACCCTTGAGTTCCCAGTCTAGTGGGAGACACATGAAAATGTGAAGTACGATGAAATGTTAGTGGCTTTCTGATGGAT
Source organism: Panthera uncia (assembly GCF_023721935.1). NCBI lineage: Eukaryota > Metazoa > Chordata > Mammalia > Carnivora > Felidae > Panthera > Panthera uncia. The sequence goes on from NW_026057581.1 coordinate 21,614,448, forward strand.
GTACATATGGGCATAGTGAAAACCAACATGAACAACTTTCCCTGGAGGACAGGGGTATCATGAGAGGTTTCCCAAGGAAAGGAGTCCTTGAGTTGTACTATTAAGGTTGCCCGGTGGCCTCAGTGTTTGAACTTTGATATCCAGTAACCCACACTTGGTATGTGCAGTAACTCACAGATAAGCATTCTGGATAAGCAAGCATCTTCTGTACAGTTTCCTGGGCTAAAATTAACCCTGAGTTTCATTACCTGCACTTGGCACCAAGGGAATGCAGTCTGGGAGCATGCTGTCCCTAGGACCATTGACACACAAAATATAATGGACAGTGTACGAGACACCCGTGGAACAGAATGGGCCGGGATGCCTCTCGGCTCTGCGATCCTGCAATGACACACCACTCTGAGTAGGAAAAGTCCAAGGGAAATGAATAGTGTTTTGAAAATAAGGACCATCTTCCAAAATAGCTGTCCACTGCCCTCATGGCACTGCCCCAACAGGAAGAGGGGTTGGCCTGTCTCCAGCCTGCACTGGGAACAGAGCAGTGGGGGCTCTGTCCTAAAGCCTGGTCTGCCAGAGACCTCTGCATGAAACTCCTTAAGTCAGGACTTGAGTCTGGGACACTGACCTGGAAAAGTAAAATCCTGGTGCTCCAAGTAGGAGGAACGGCCAGCTCCCAGATTTAATTTGGTTGTTCTGCGTAAAAAGCAAAAAGTCAGAGCCACTGTGTCGCTTTTAAGACCTGCATGATTACTGAATAGCTGTGTAACATCAGGAGGGTGAATTAGACTTCTGAGCCTCAGTCTTCCCACTGTATCACTACATAATACAGTACCTTATACAGACCTGGTGCACAATAGCATACGCATACACACAGACACATACACCCTAAGAAAAGTACCCACATGGGATTCCAGGAAAAAGAGACCTCAAAGACACACCCTGACAAAAAAGTTAAATGTTCTTTAAGGACACAACCTTTAAAACCTCTGTCCAATAGTGAAGCATATTATTAGTAAAATGGAGTGTAATTAAAACAAGTTATTCAGAAACCCACCAGATGAGTAGAGAGTTGATTAAAGAGACAACTCACCATAGGGAAAGTATGTGACCCTCGGGCACTGAAGCCCTGAAGCAAGGAAAGTAGGTGACCCTTCCAAGAACTGCATGTTCTAGTCAGATGCCCAGGACCTACCCCCGTGATGGGTACTGGCCACATCTCTCTTGGTGAGTGACAGATTGGTTCTGCAGGGGACCTCACTTGCCACTGGAATACTACAAGGATGTCACGGATCCTTACAAGGCCCTACACCTCCAGAGCCATCACTGGCACCTGCTCTCATCTCACTGACCTGTTTGCAGAGCAAGAGCCAAACTCTGATTAAAGAAGAGAGGGAGATAGGTCTGATTCCCCAGTTCACAAAATGTGGCCCTTCCAAGACACCATGGCTCCCCATGGGCTATTTATGCAAATGGCCTGCTCAACCGTGAACCATACTTAAGCAAGAAGCAGCTACTTCTCATTTCTGAAAATTCCCCCAAATATTCCGAATATGTCCGACAAGATTCCCTGATGAACACAAGTCTTCAGAAGTTCTTTAAGTGCAGGGTACAAACATTTGAACATTTCATATGCAAATTTCACATAATCACTGAGACCAATATGGCTTCTGGTTAAAAAACTCCCCTGACAGGACATGAGATACAAAGGTTCAGTAACAGGCACTGGGAATACATCAGCAGTCAAACAGAAGGCTGAAGAAACACATGTTAAAATTAAAAATTCAATCACTTTGCTTTAAAACATTTGGATGTATTTTTAAGAACTTCATCTCATTTTAGACTTATAATACTGATTTTAAGGTAGGGTTATTATATCAGTTTTTTCAGAATGATGAACCAGTGGCTCAGAGAAGCTAAGTGACCTGTCCCAAAACAGGACAGAGGCTGGTAGAATGCAGAGCTCTTTCTCCTATATCAATCCATGCTCAGGTTACATGACCGCATCTGCAGGCCTCTGATGACTGGACTGGGGATGGGGGTTGGGCAGGCAGCGATGAGTGTCTTGAGCTCTATCCAGCAGAGGCCCCCCTCATGGCAGTGACTCTACGGACCAATCAGATCTTCCCTTGTGGGGAAGCTGGACGTGTCACAAGAGAAAAAGAGTCATTAGGAGCTGTGAAATGGGCACCATTGGGTGCCCAGGCACCATCATGGTCAAGCCCTGTTGTGGGAAGCACATAACAGGGGCATGAGACAAGCTTCCTGGGTGCTAGCTAGCAAGGCACCCAATCCTGAGAAGGGTCAGTTCTCAGGGAGGCCTGCTCTGAGACTGGGTGGATTTTGTGTCTTCCCTACCGGTTGCACATCCCCAGAGCAAGCTTCAGTGCCTAAAGTAGCTCATTTCATTGTGAAAAGCAATGATACAAAGCAAAAGCAAAAGCAAAGCATGTTATCTTTTTACAGTCCTGTGCTAGAATATGGGATCGGAGAGTGATCAGACAGTAGCATCTCCCTGTATATGGTACAGTAACCCCAGCAGGAGAGACTGCTCTAAAAGGGTGCTCCTTGTTTTCACTGCCCACCTTAGATATCAGACTGGGGACAGAAACCCAGAACTATCCATAAAATTCCTTTAGGAGCTGTTGTGGGCTGAATTTGTCCCCCCAAATTCATATGTTGAAGTCTTTACTCTCAGTACCTCAGAATATGACCTAACTTGGAGACAGGGTCTTTACGGAGGTAATTAACATAAAATGAGGTCATGTAGCGGGCCCCAATCCTACAGGAAGATATCAGGACACAGACATACACAGAAGAAAGACCATGTGAGGACGTGGGGAGAATGCGGCATCTGAGTCAAGGAGAGATGCCTCAGAAGGAGTCAATCCTGCTGACACCTTGATCTTGAACTTCTAGCCTCCAGGCCAGGGAGACAATAAAATTCCTTTGTTTCAGCAACCCAGTCTGTGGTGTTTATCATGGTGGCCCCAGCAAAGGAATGTAGAAGCCTTAATGTTGGGTCTCTAGCACAACACCAAAGGGGCCGGCGAGCAATTTCAAGCCACATGCTGGAAGCAGTAGAGTGATTTGGTAGGAACGTGTCCGGGGCTCACACCACTGGGGTTGAATCCTGGCTCCGCCACTAGAGGCCATGTCTCTTTGGGTGAGATGCTTCACCTAAGGTGCCTGGTATCTAAAAGGAAGCGCAAAACCCTGCATGTCTCAAGGGGGGTGGTAAAGGTGTAATGAGGTCCGGCGAATAAAGACTTAGTGCTGAGCCGCAGCCAGTGGACACAGTCCTCAACAAAGGTTTGCTTTTATTCTCACAGTTAATTCAGACACAGCTGATTGTATGGGATGTGTCGAGGATGCAGACTCTGAGGCCCTAGTCTTCACCAGGAACAGCTCAGTCTGACCTGGCAATCAGTTGTTCCTTGTTCTGCTCTGGATTATTCTCCTTCCTCTTGAGTTTGCCACACTCCTGGGAATGTCTTGTGGACCTCATGCCGGGATGGATGGCTGTGTGCATTTATTTGTCTCCCTGTACGCCTGCCTGAAGCTCCCTTCAACTGACAGTGTTTAGGGAAAGTATTAGCAAAGAGGCTTCACTTCTTATCAATATGTTCTATGAAATTCTCCTTGCCATCTGGTGCCTGGAGTGGCTTTTCTCGATTTGGGAGGCACTCTCTGCCCACTCCCTGACATGGGAGCTGCTGTGCCTATGCAGTGGGTCAGAAAGTGTAACTGACGGATTGAAGTAGACACTTAGGCAGCAAAGCTCCTAATTGCCAGCGAACATACTTAGGCACTTAGGCTAACAAAGAGGCTCTCAGGGGACAGAAACAGGATACCACTGTACTTCCAGGGTACCTCAGCTGGATGCCTGGGGCAAGTTAAGGAAATCTACTTTTCGTCCTGCTGGCTCCACAAGAAAGGGGAATTTGTTTCAGGAGCCAAAGAGCCTGGGAGAGGAAGGCCTTCCAGCCCCAGGAAAGCATAGGAATAAGGGACCTGACTGCCCTGTGGATTTCATCTTGGCCTTCTGTCTCTACTTCTGTCTGTATATCTGCTTGGTTTTCTTCTCTGTAAACTGCCATTCTTTGCCTCTCTGCTCCTTAAGGCAAAAAGACAACATGGAAGGTACCTCTGTCGAAGAATGACTTAATCCCTGTCATCCCCAGCTGTAAATTATCATGGGTCAAGCATCTGTCTGGGTCCAATCATCTGAGACTGGGACTAGGGGTAGGGTGGTGTAGAGAGGAAGCCTCACTGCACAACATGGCTGCCAGGGCCCGCTGCTCTGGAGAGGGAGAGAGGAGGTGTTCACAGAGGAGGGGAAATCACTAGTAGCTATGCAGATACCCCAAAAGGTAACCACTATGCTCTCAAGCCTTAGCTGCAAAAGCTCGGGGTTCTATAGTCAAGCTCAAACCCACATCCATATACAAGAACTACACTTCCTCATAGAGATTTATACTTCTAGTCTTCCACTTAAGTGTGGCCATTTTCTTAGGTATATCCAGTGTTATAAATGCATATATGATTTTGAAGTTTGGAATGCTCATTACACATCTTCAAACAGAAATGCTGATTAACACAAAACAGCCAAACAAACCTATCACATGTCTTTAAAACTCAAAAAGAAATGCAATTGCTTTTTGTAAGTCAATATAACTATGCTATTTAAAACTAGATGTCTAATAGTTGATGTGCTTTGAAAATTATTTTACCATGAAATAGACATAAAAATAACAATAGAGGGGTGCCTGGGAGGCCTAGTCAGTTAAGAGTCCAACTTTGGCTCAGGTCATGATCTCATGGTTGGTGAGTTCAATCCCCATGTTGGGCTCTGTGCTGACAGAGGGCTGGAGCCCGCTTCGAGTTCTGTGTTCTCCTCTTTCTGCCCCTCCCCCACTCACTCTGTCTTTCCCTCTCAAAAATAAACATTAAAAAAAATACCACTAGATGATGGCAAAATAGTGATAGCTCCTAAAAATGATTGCTATCCCTTGTTTCATGAACGACAGTAACTAGTTGGTATTCACTTACATCACTGAATGAACCTCTTGCTGAATTCCAAATCAGAATACAAAGTGCTGTCTGCCTTGTGCAGGATCCCTCTGGTATTCAGACTCTGTGGTGTAGACATCAGGCCTGAATCAAAACCCTGAGATACAAAGACATAGGACCTGTCCAGAGTGGAAGTCTCATCAGATACCACCCTGTGAACAGATGTGCTGGCATCATTTCCTGGCATGGGGCATCCTTCTCCTCTCCTTTGTCCCACTTTTCTACCAGCAGCATATACAGCACTTACACCGCCCCACCCCCCCAGTATAATTAATTATAATTAATGTTTTCTTAAGATGCTAAAAAAATCCCTTTCTCATATCTTAACCCCACCATACTTTTCTTCTCTTGTCATATACTCAACCTTCTTTTTCTGTCTTTTAATCCAATATAATTAAGACCTTGAGAAAGCAACTTTATTGCTTGCAACAAACAATCGTTGAGCAACTGGATGCTTAATTTGAGTATGAGCTTAACTATAGTAAATACAACATATAAAGCTTTCCAACGTAGATGCTTTGCTGTTCTTGGTGTGTGTTTAGTGCTTGCATTTAATTAAAGTTAGTTTCTCCCAGGAGAAATTCACCGCTAGGATATTAACATCACTATCAACAACAGTATTAACATTTATTGTATACTTATGTGCCAGGCACTGCAAAATAGCCTTATAAAGTAGGTCCTAATGTTAAGTCCATTTTAAAGATAAAGAAACTGAGGCTTAGAAAGATAAAGCCAGCTGCTTAAAGTCCCACAGGCCAACAAGTGACAAAGATAGGAGCTGAACTGAAGGCAACTCCAGAGCCCATGCTGCAGCCACTACCCCACAAAGGCTTCCCCGCTCTGGGCAATGACATGCTCTATTCCTTCCAGGACATAACATGAAATAAGACAGAATATGGCAACAACTACATTGTGTAGCTACTGAAGGTTAACTGAACCCCAGAAACCACAATCCAGCCCAATCTCAGGAACCTGATCAATCTGACACATAAGCATTTGCCTGGGACAAAGGACATGCAAAGGCTTTGCTTCCCAGTGTCCTCAGACGACAATGCAGCCTCCAGAAGAGAGACTTGGGGTGGCCACATGGCTATTCTTGTCTGACATGACAGTGTGGCTACTCATTTAGTGAGAATAGGAATACATGTAAACCAAGACATAGATGACCCAGTTCATATATATGCCAGTGTTTAAGTGTCCTTTAAAAAAAAAAAAATGAGTAAAGTAATTGGTTTCATGTCTTTGGTAACAGATTCTATTATTGCAAATTATTGATCTTGTATATGGTATCAGGAAAGACAGTTAGCTATTTAGGAAAATAAAAGTGTGACCCTCTCATCTCGCAATACCATCGTAAGTTCCAGATGGATCCAGAAATACAATTTAAATAAACAACTTAAGAGAAAATGTGAGTAGGGGTGCCCGGGTGGCTCAGTCAGTTGTGCATCCCACTTCAGCTCAGGTCATGATCTAAGGGTTCGTGAGTTCAAGCCCCAAATCAGGCTCGCTGTTGTCAGCACAGAGTCCACTTCAGATTCTCTGTCCCCCTCTCTGTCTGCACCCCCCGCTTGTGCTCTCTCAAAAATAAAAAAAAAATAAAAGAAAAAGAGAAAATGTAAGCAAATATTTATATAATCCTTTACGTGTTAGATAAGGACTTTTTAAGACAATTGAAGGAATCAGTGAAAAAAACATTAGATATGACAATACGAAAGAAGATAAAATATTGCTATGTCCCAAACACCACACAGAATAAAAGGCAGATAGATAACAATCTGAAAAAAAATCATAACAACCATGAGAGAAAGTGGACTAGGATTCTGGGTATATAAATAGCTTATACAAGTTGATCTGACAGGTTTTATTGTTTATAAAACCCCAACTCTTATGAGAAGTATTCAAATGATTAACAAGCACACGGAAAGATTTTAGTCCACCAGTCACTGAAACAACGAAGTGCTCTGATAATTATATGTAAATAAGTGTAACTTTTCCACATCAAAAAAGCATTAAAAAATTTAAATAGTACACGATGAAAGCAGAATTTTCTGAATATATATGTATGCATGTTCATTCTATATATTAAAAAAAAAAGACTAGAAGAAGGACATAAAAATGAAAACAGTGCTCATCTGTGAGTGGTTGAATTATAGGGAATTTAAATTATCTTTCTTTTCTTAAAATAAAGATCCATTATATCTAATACCCAAATCTAATATTTTTAATATATAAGAAAGAAAAGAATGGATGGTGCTAGAATGTATCATGCTAAGTGAAATAAGTCAGTTGGAGAAAGACAAATACCATATGATTTCACTCAAATGTGTAATTTAAGAAATAAAACAGATGAACATATGGGAAGAGGGGGGAAGAGAAGAGAGGGAAACAAGAGACTCTTAACAATAGAAAACAAATGGTTGATGGAAGGAGGTGGGTAGGAGATGAGCTAGATGGGTAGTAAAGAGGGTACTTGTGATGAGCTGCATGTAAGTGATGAATCACTGAATTCTACTTCTGAAACCAATGTTGCACTGTATGTTAACTAAAATTTAAATAATAACAAATGGTATAAAAAAAAGGAGGGAGAGAGGAAGAAAGGAAAGAAGGAAGGGGAAAGAAGGAAATAATTTGTAACTTTCAAAAGGTTAAGAGGCAATAAAAAGTTTGGTGTAATAAGTGCCCAGAACATATAAAGAACTCTTACAGCTCAACAAAGGACTTTATGAAAAGATCAGTTAGTTGCTAAGGAAATATAAATCGAAACCAAATGATGGATGGATGGATGGATGGATGGATGGAAGGGAGGGGGAGATGGAGGAAGGAACAAGTGTCAGAGAGTATGCAGAGAAACTGAAACCCATGTACATTGCTGGTGGGAATGTAAAATGATTTAGCTACCATAGAAAACAGTTCGACAGTTCCCCAAAAAGTTAAACAGAATTACCAAATGACTCAGCAACTCTATTCCTATGTATATCCCCAAAAGAATTGAGAATGGGAACTCAAATGCTTTTGCATACATGTTCATACCTGCATTATTTGCAGTTGCCAAAATGTGGAAACAACCTAAATACCCACCAGGAAAGGAATGGATAAATAAAATATATGTTTCTACATACAATGGAAAATTACTCAGCCATAAAAATGAATGAAGTATTGCTACACGGTATAAGGTAGATGGACCTCAAAAACATGCTAAGTGAAAGAAGCCAGACACAAAAGGTCACATACTATATAACTCCATTTTTTATTTTTTATTTTTTTTTCAGTATATGAAATTTATTGTAAAATTGGTTTCCATACAACACCCAGTGCTCATCCCAAAAGGTGCCCTCCTCAATACCCATCACCCACCCTCCCCTCCCTCCCACCCCCCCATCAACCCTCTTTTTTTTCATTTTTTAACAGTCCCCTTTGCTTTGGCTCTCTCCCCCTCTAACCTTTTTTTTTTTTTTTTTTTCCTTCCCCTCCCCCATGGGTTTCTGTTAAGTTTCTCAGGATCCACATAAGAGTGAAACCATATGGTATCTGTCTTTCTCTGTATGGCTTATTTCACTTAGCATCACACTCTCCAGTTCCATCCACGTTGCTACAAAAGGCCATATTTCATTCTTTCTCATTGCCAAGTAGTATTCCATTGTGTATATAAACCACAATTTCTTTATCCATTCATCAGTTGATGGACATTTAGGCTCTTTCCATAATTTGGCTATTGTTGAGAGTGCTGCTATAAACATTGGGGCACAAGTGCCCCTATGCATCAGTACTCCTGTATCCCTTGGGTAAATTCCTAGCAGTGCTATTGCTGGGTCATAACTCCATTTTTTAAAATGTAATGTAATGTCAAGTTGGCTAACATACAGTGTATATGACATATTCAGAATAGGGAGACCCACCGAGACAGAATGCAGACTGGTGGCAGTTAGGGGCTGAGGGATGGAAGGAGTGGGGAAAGGGAAGCAGGGTGTGGGGTTTCTTTGGGGTGATGAAAACGTCTTGGATCTAGATAAGCAGAGAGATGTGGTGGTTACACAATACTGTGAATGTATTAAATGTCACTGAATTGCTCACTCATGTAAATTTCACCTCACTAAAAACGACAATAGAAAAATAAGTTGAGAGTAGCCTTTCCATGGGGACACCATCTACATGGCCACCAATTTAAAACAGATTTGTCAGACATCCATGAATCGGAGACTTAGATTCAGGGATAAAATGCAGTAGAGATCTCCTCCTCCTCACATCTGCTATGGATTGTTTGGATCTATTTTTCCACAGAATACATCCAGCAGATATTTTAACACATATGATTTCTTGATTTTTATTGGAGGCCTCAGGTGGGAAACTGTTTTTTTTTATTTTTTTAATGTTCATTTATTGTTGAGAGAGAGACAGAATATGAGCAGGAGAGGGGCAGAGAGAGAGGCAGATACAGAATCGGAAGCAGGCTCCAGTCTCTGAGCTGTCAGCACAGAGCCCAATGCGGGGCTTGAACCCACGAACTGTGAGATCATGACTTGAGCCAAAGTCGGACGCTTAACCCACTGAACCACCCAGGCACCCCAAGAAACTGGTTTTAAAAACATAATGCAAAGGCCCAATTGATAAACATAAATTTTGAAATTACTGCTACTGTTTTATTCTAGCTTTATTTTTCATATTTACTGATGATAAGGACCTAAAACTACCACCTAACTAAAATTATTAGCCACTCAAGGCAGCATACCAAAAGATGATAATAGCTCTATTTCACAGTTGCTTGAAAGTATGTATGTCAGAATGACTGAATGTAATTTTAATTAAACAAATTTGTAATTAGGAATACAATAACTGTCGTGCCATTTTTATATTACGGCCTGAGCTAGAAGAATAAAAATCCTCCTTGTAGTACCATAAGTAGGAAACCTAAGTAAAAGCATTATTTAAAATAATTAAATGGTGTCATTACGATGTATAAATCCAGTCATATGTTATGGGATCCAATTTCGATCTCCACCTGGTCCAGCCATTGGCCGAACAAAGCTGTCTAAGGGGCAGGGCAGGCACTACTGGAGACATCAGATGATTTAAAGGCAGGGAGGAAGGGCACCCCAGAAAAAGACATGAAAATGTGTTGCTCCCCACCCCGGCTAAAATCTCTAAAACACATGTTTTCTGAGACGTACTTGAAACCACTCTGCTCTGAAGGTTGGCAGGACCTTGAATTTTGGTTTTCTATTAACTATTAGGATTTTTCATCTTGAATACCTATACTGATCTCCTTTACTTTAACTATGCTAAGAATAGCTTCTATTCAGACTAGTCTTCTCAAGAATTTGATCTGTTTAATATTGCCAGGTATATTCCTGTATCAGACGTGATATAACATTATTTGGAATTCATATTGAAACAGATTTCCTGGCAGTAGGAATCCTGAAAAGAAGTTCAATGTGCAGGTATTCATTGATTCAATCCAGGTTAAAAAAAATATAACATTCTAAATATAATCAAAACCAGCTCTTCTTGGTTCTCCTTGCGATATGCTCCTCACACCTTCTTTTCCTAGCTTTCTTTCTCTCATTTTGGGGAGGCTGTTTTTGGCTCCAGAGGCGAGTGGAGGTCAAGTCTAATTTCAGGAGCTGTGTGTACTTTGTATTATACTGCACTTCTGTTCCCAAGGGGTGGCTTTATCTTCTGGAGGAGGCAGAGCTGCACAGCAGGTGCCTAGGTTCCCCTGTCAGAAGTAAAGGGAAGCATATGCAACCTTAAGGAGTTTTTTCTTCCCCATGTGCCATTTTAGGAAATGCTGATCAAAGTATTGTTCAAATTCCAAATTCCATTCATATTTTCAGGTCTTCATTTGCATCCCATATCCTTTCTTAAGTTAAATACAGTGGCTATATACAGGCCCAAGTGAATTTAATTAATTTAATTGGTGCTGGGGAGTAATCTCTGTCACTCCAGTATAATCCCTGCTTCTCAGAAAGGGCTAATGGATATCCTTCACCTGCTCTATCTACCCCTTAAATGAGCTATGCAGGAAGGGAAAATAAAACAGGTAAGTGTCTGAAAAGTGAAACTTCCCTACAACATTATTGTAAATGAAAATTACCAAGCACATAACCCTGAAGAGGCAGGTTTAAGTGCTAGAGTAAGGACATTTTGTTTGCTCCGTAACACATCAACCCTCTGTATCTACCCATTAAATCAAGTATTCTCTAATTACTAGCATTTGTGGAATAAATATTCATGAAGGCACAACAGGGGGGAAATGAGAAGAAATATGATTAACCAAAGTATTTTCTATCATTGAATTTCCTACTGAAGGCCTCCTATTGGCCAAATCCATGTGGTCTTGGCAGATCTATCTGACGGCATTCTATAATCTCACTCCTGCAAGACAGAACCTTCCATGGCTTCTGTCCCCCAGCCTCTGCTCCTCTACGTGGACCTCCTGGATTGCACTTCCTAATTCCTTCACTCAGTCTTTCTGTTTTCCGTCCCTTAAGACTTCCTTGGGGTTTGTTCTTTCCTTATCTTTTCCTGTTCCAGACATGTCCTGGGCACCTCCTATCTAGAGCTGCCAACTGTATATCCTAATCTTGGCTTCTCGCTCATGTGCTCTTAGGTCAGCATTCCCACGTGGCCTACCTAAAACTGAAGAAGTGGGGCACTTGGGTGGCTCAGTCGGTTAAGTGTCCTACTCTTGATTTCAGCTCAGGTCATGATCTCACAGTTCTTGAGTCTGAGCCCTGCATCGGGCTCCATGCTGACAGTGCAGAGCCTGTTTAGGATTCTCTCCCATCTCTTTTTGCCCCTCCCCACCTTGTGTGCATGCAATCTCTCTCTCTCTCTCTCTCTCTCTCTCTCAAATAGACTTGAAAAAAAAAAAAAAAAAAAACAGAAGAAGACCAGAAGTAATTAAAATCACCTCCTCCAAACGACTGCTCCCTCTACTTAACCCCTGCCTCAAGGTCAGCCCCCATCCTCGTAGTCATAACACTCAGGACTGGGGAGTGGTATTTGGTCCCTTCATCTAGGTTGTCTCTCCCAAATGGGTCCACATTTCCTGTGGATTTTTACTGAATTTCCTTTCCATCAGTCAGGTTTTCCCACAAGGCTTCAGCCATGGTCTCAGCTCAGACAATTATCTCCTCTCATTCAGATGTGCTTCCATACCTTACCTACCTCCAACCTTACCCCATGGCCAGCACAGTCTCAAGACAGATAATCACTTACAAACTTGAAAACAGCTGAATTAGCTCAATGAGTACCCACATATTCTACCAAAGAGGACCATATGTTTATAAGGAAATACCAGGCCTTTAAGGTCTGGCCCCTCCCAAACTCTCCAGCTTTATTCCCTTCCCTTCCTCCCTGCCCTCCCAGCTCTGTCAAGCTTCCTGTATGCTAGGTACACTCAATTATGTTCATATCTCTGTGTTCCTGTCTCTGTGCCTGCTGTCTACTCTGCCTGGAATTTCTTGGCCCATTCCATACCTAATTCTTATTTGTCAGCTGAAACATAATCTGTAAACATTTCTTGGGCATTTAAGGCAAAGTGACATGATGCTCTTCCTTGAAGCCGTGGTGGCGCCGTCTCTCACCTGACACTTCTCATATTAAGTTGCAAATATCTATGTGCACTGACCTCCTATCAGATTGTGAGCTCCTTGAGGACAAGGACTCATTTAAAAAATCATTTAAAAATTTTTTTAAGTGTTTAGCTTTGAGAGAAACAGTGGGGGAGGGGCAGAGAGAGAGAGGAAGACACAGAATCGAAAGCAGGCTCCGGGTCCTGAGCTGTCAGCCCAGAGCCCAATGTAGGGCTTGAACCCACAAACCATGAGATCATCACCTGAGCTGAAGTCTGACACTTAACTGACTGAGCCACCCAGGTGCCCCTAAAAAGTCATTTGTATATCTCCTGACCATAAATATCATAGATATCACGGTGCCTCACCCATGGTAATGTTCAAATACATATTCACTAGAATGAATGAGTCACAACTTGAGACACATGAATTTTTAGCTATTCTAGCTAAGAGGAAAGGACCATTCAAAATTATACTGAATAGAAACATTTGGAGCTCAAGGGCCCTCTGCAGCCTCGTCTCTGCAGTTCTCCAGAGTTCTCCAGAAAGGAAGCTGATGACTTCTGCCTGTCACCCTCTTACTTCCTGCCCTCTTCCAGTGCCAAAAGTCTGCAATTATGAGTCTTAGAAATCACTTGATCTCAAATAATGAAAACTCAAATGAAACAACAAGGGAGTCACACTTGCTTAGGGAATCTGACCAAGGATTGGACAACCAAGCTGTGGAAAGGGCAGGGTGCGGCTGGGCCCCAGAATACAATGGAACCTGGGACTCAACCATACCAGCATCTTCTCTCCATCTTGCATCTCTGTTCTGCTGCTTCCTTCTCCCTCTCTGCTTACCATATTCTCCCCACATGGGACACATGGCCAGAGATGGTTCCTAGGTATGTCACTCACAGCTTAAGCTCTCTTTGATCTTCTATCCAAACATTATGGAGAATAGGCCTTACTGGCCCAGCTTTATCAGGTGCTCACCCCTGGATCAATCACTTAGTCCAAGGGGCAGAGTCCCACTGGACCAGTGTAGATGCTCTCCTATTAACCATGCATATTGGGGAAGAAGATGCTTCTAGAAAAGGATGTTGGCAGCCATGTCAGGGGTCCACTATTCCTATTATGCCAAATGGCATGCCTTAGGTACACAGGTGGCTTGGAAAGTCCACATTCAAGACAGCTAAGGTTTTTCTGCCTTCCCTGTACAGCTTTTTTCTTCCTTTCATGTTATGTTCCTTCAAAAATTTCCCTTGTTCCTCATCTTGTGGCAAACAAACATACACACAAGCATGTCATGATTTGACTCTCTGAATTTCTATTCCACCTTGCAATTGCCCCTCTTCCAGTCAGAAAAGGGTTTCCTAGGTAATCATGAATAATTTGCATACTTCCAACACCCCACACTTTTCTGATCCTGGATGCTCAGAGCTTTAAAATATATTTTACAGAGGATACAACCAATCTTCTTAAAAGGCATTTTTTTTTCCTTTTACTTTTTTTCCTTTTCTCTATTTGAACACTGGTCTCAAAAACATTATTTTTAACCCAGCAGTTTACTCAGAATCTAACTTGCTATGACCTAATTTCTGTTCCTAAGGAGCAATTCTCCTCTCCACTCTGTTTTTCCTCAGTAAGAAACCGTCATAATGGATATGGGTTGTAAAGGCTTCTGGTCACCCAGGTGCAAAATGTTACCAAATGGGGTCTCCTCTACATAGAAAGGGATGCCAGTTTTATCTGCAGAAAACATGACAGAAGTATGTTGTTGCTGGCTCTTCTTCCTTTTTATCATTCATTCATAAAAAAAATGTTTATTGAGTAGTTGCTATGTTTTATATCTCAAGTAGAGTAGAAAGTTACAGACCCAGTGTCTGGCAGTAACTGGCAGTGCAGTAGTGGGAACTGTATAAATACAATGCAATGTGGCAACTGCCAAAAAGAATGTGTTAGAAATGCTTATTCCACCATCACTACAGAATTCCAAAAAGTGCACACCATGTGTGTTGCTGGACAGACGATCATCTAGGAGAGATTACCATATTTAATAAATGCTGGGATAAGATAAGTGATTATTCCAGTAAAATTCTGTATAAATGTTGAGACCACAGCAGTCCTCTCTCGAACAAATACTTCACCTGCTTAATTTTCACTGCTGGTTTCCTCTCTTCTCATCTTACTATTGTACTTTCTTTCAGGAGAAGTTAGACAGATACGCCAAATGGAGAATCTAAAAACTTTCATGGGGTATTCTTTCTCCTCTAAGAAATATTAAATAAGACATCATACAAAAAAAATTATGTTGACAAAAGATGAGGTGACTGCCATTTTGTTGAATTTGTCCTCATTTCTGAGCTGTGCTTCCATGGAAAAGATTTTAGTCTAAGCTGAGATGGAGTCAGGTCTCCACTGGAATCCCCAAGCCTTCATTTGCATGGGTTTGGCGGGGGGGGGGGGGGGGGGGGGG
>NW_026057581.1:21629652-21717358 GCF_023721935.1 Panthera uncia
GGGGGGGGGGGGGGGGGGGGGGAGAGCTCTGCAAGGTAGGAAAGAAGATGGGCTCAAAGCAGAGTTGCTGAAGTCGCAGGGGACAGGTGTGACACCAGAGGGGGAAAGCACAGGGACACCCAAACCTGAAATAGCACAAGACACCATAAAGACCCCAGAGTCCTACAGGTGTGCCAGCCAGCCAGGGGAAGCAGCAGCAGGGCCGGTGATATGCAGGAGGAAACCCGAGGGCCCCAGGAGAGTCACCAGCATGTTCACAGGAAGCTTGTAAGCAAATGGGGGACAACTTTTGGGATCTCCAGACATACTTGAGAGTAACTCTGCAGGAGGCTGAGGTCCCTGTGGGCACGTGGTGGTGACATGTTGGGGATATCTGAATATAAGGTCCTGAATTCATTTCTTAAGTGTCTGACTAGTGCTCTGACTGCCAAGTGGCTCTATGGAGACGGGACTCCCTAACTTACACCACATTGCCTTGAGGTGTCCTCTTCTTCATGTAAATCTCATGGAACATTCTATCTTACTCTGTCCTCACTAGACACATGATTAAATTCCCATCATAGTAATACTTTCTCTGGCTCCAAACTCCACATGAATAAACAGACCCTCCTTTCCCCACCAGTGAAGGTATAGGTATTCAAAACAAAACAAACAACAAAAAACAAAACAAACAAAAAACCAAACCAAAACAACAACAACAAAAACCAAAACTGAAGCTCCTGTTGGTCTCCTGGATTTTCTAACTTAACCACACCCCGCCCCCCCCCCCCCACTCCCACATCTGGACTCCAAAGCCAATCCCAAGTCTAAGTAGGGGACAATCAGGAGCCTTGGGTCTTCAGCCAACCAGTGGAGTGTCCAGGCAGATGGCTGCCCCTAAGCCTGGCTGCCCTGTGACTGCTCGTCTGCTCTGTCACCTGCTTCCACTGTGCTTGCTGACTGCATGGCCCCCTACCAAAGGTCCCCAATAAGAAAGATGCCCTAGCTCATGGGTACCATTTGGACCATCTGTGGGCACTACAGGTCCCTTCCCCTGGAGCTGACCTCTCATCCCGAGAGGTACCTGCCTGCTGCCACCTTTTGTACATCAACTGCTTGCGTCTCGGTTATGACCAAGTTAAGGAAGATAACTAGCCCAAGAGACATTCAGGTGACCAAATGGCACCACCCCAGCTCACACACTGTGTGCCTTGTAGCCCCGGCCTGTGTGATGCTGGAGCCAGAGGGATTGACAAGTCTGCTAAGTCCATCTCTGCTATTGAGAAATACGAATTTTCTAGAATGATTCAAAGAGGTCTCAGAGACTTTCTTACAAATCATAGGCCCATCTTTCGAGCCTCAACTCTGAAATCTGTACTCAGGATAACTGTTTGGTTATCTTATATATGATTCTGAGGCTGTACGTGGATTCATAAATGTCTTGGTTACTAAGATATCATTGTTAACTGTGAGGGCTGTAGCACATTCAAGGTCAAGCCTCTGTGGGGTGTGAAGGACAAGGTAACTAACTGACACAGTGCAGACAGTGCCGTGGGGGAGGGGAGTGAGGGGGGGGAGGGCTGGGAGGGAGGAGCAGCCTCCCAGGGCTGGCTCTGGGTATCAATTTGGGTGGTAGCTTAGTTGAAGTGACCTTGTGACCTGGGATAACAGATTTAAAGATCCAAAATGATTTAGAGCATTGCTCATAATTGCCCCAAATGATGGGGTGGGGCTGCCCTTTCCTGTCACATTTCTGCCAGCAATTCTGTGACAGGTTGTCCTTGGTGTGCATTTTAACTTGCTTTAATCTGATCAATACTGTTGGGGGTGAGACAGGGAAACATCAAGTGATGTTACTTTTGAGCCTCACATCATGGAAAGAGAGCATTCAATCTCCACGCTACAAAAAGGTGCACAAGTTGCCAAGTGAGGATAACATCCAAAGAATTCCTTGAAAACTGCTAATTGAAAGTTAAAGAGGGAAGAGCGGCTCCATGGCTAATTCTCACAAAGGTGTGCTATAACACAGCACATCACTGAAGATACAGCTCATTAAGTGCCTGGCCTCTCTCCTTGCCCGGCTGTCATCAAGCAATCTCTCTGCTCCTTCTCTGCCCTGTGCGGAGATGCTGTTCCTGGGGCCCTGCCAGGTCAGTGCTGAAGGTAATCCCAAAGAATCCTTCAGCAAATGGTGAAGTGCTGGGGCACAAGGCAGAACAAGGTGTTCGGGGACTGAACTAATTGTGTTTTAATTTGTCTAGCACTGGTGGCAAACAGGGCTGCTGTGTGATGGTGAGGAAAGGCAACCCTCGTGGGCTGCTTTAAAAAGAAGCCTTTGGGAGAAGGAGGGAAAGGATGGGAGGCAGGGAAAAAAAACAAATATCCAAGCTAAAAATAGTATTCTTAGAATTGCTTTCTGGGCTGTCTGAACCACAACAATAAAAGTTCTTACACTCACGCCACCGGCATTGCAATAAAAGCGAAGAAAGGGAAAGAAGCCAGGAGGGTTCTAAAGCAGGCCTGGCCACCTCGAGCCACCTCCCTGGGACTGCATGCTGTCAGCTTCAAGGGGACACAACTTCTGACAAGCTCTCTCAAGATTAGCTGTAGCTGGCTTTTCATTGCTGGCCAAGCTTTAAGTCCAGATAACTGCACTTACTTGGCTCTGTCACAAGAAACCAGACCAGGGAGTGATTTGTAAACCAGGGATGTCATCCCACCGGTCACTGTCCATAGCCTTTTCTCAACACACAACCCAGAGAGCCGCCATATTAACTACACAGCTTGGCCGGTC
This sequence comes from Panthera uncia, assembly GCF_023721935.1. Classification (NCBI taxonomy): domain Eukaryota; kingdom Metazoa; phylum Chordata; class Mammalia; order Carnivora; family Felidae; genus Panthera; species Panthera uncia. The sequence continues at coordinate 21,632,426 of NW_026057581.1, forward strand.
AGCATCTTTGTGATTAAAAATTTGCTCCTTAAGTTGCAGGAAGAACATGTGTCATTTCAGAATGATACTTTTATATGAAGTCTGTTCTGCTTCCCTTTAGTACCAGAACTTCCTATTCGTATGTATTTGGCTGCCAAGTCCAAGGCTCCTAGCTGTGCTGAGGTTATTCTTTATTTTAATAAACAAGATGGGTTGATTGTGAAAGTTACTAGTATTTACTGTAATAGCTAGCCATTAAAAAAAACCCAAACAAACCTCTGTGTCATTTTGAAAGAATTTTACATATACGGGCTCATCTAATTTTTGCAGTTATACCCATTAAAGATGATGTTAGCGCCCTTGGTTGGCAGATGAGGGAACTGGGCTCAGACAGTCCCAATTTCAGACATCTAGGACGTGCAGGGCCAAGACTCAGCTGATGGCTTCTGACTCTGGATTCTGAGCTCTTTCTTGCCTCTACTTTTTATGTCATAAAATACTTCCAGTCATTTAACAAAAGCTCCTCTAAGGAGTGAAGAAGGATCAATGAGCTATCCATCAAGTGTCGCACAGTGAGGCAGCCTCCTTCCACTAATATAAACATTATGGGAAGATACAAGTGAGCAACTATGCCATCGTGCCTTACAGAGTTTCCATCAAGTGCAATAGCCTAGAAAAGTTTAAATGCAAATAAGGAACACAAGATAGGAATGAGCCAGTGATTAGGAGCGGTTACCTAGAGCCCTATATGTGGGGTAGACTAGTGGGTGACGGGGAAAAGAGGGCAGTATTCGGGTGCTTGTTCTATTCTGAAAAAACATCCTGTGAACCTTTTGGTTGAAAATGTTCAGACAGTTGGCTCTTTGTTCTGGAAAGCAGGGCTGAGATGTCTTATTAGTGGTCCCTGGCCAGATCAGCAATAAGGTCTTGATCCAAGAGTGGTTCATCCACAGATTGCCTGGAACCTCAGAAGGCAGCTTGGTACAAAGAGCTCTCCCTAAAAGGGGTACTGGCAGTTTGACCAGTCAGTTGGATTAATTCCTTCCAGTTTGCACTTTGATAATGGAGTGGACTGGCCAGAAAAGACTTTGGCCAATGCAGAAACAGGTGGAGATGTCCGTGTTTGTGTAAGTAGCAGGGAGGGGGGCTGGGGGAAGACACAGACACTGGCTATGAGGAGTGAGCAGAGGGATAGAGCCAGACGCACCAAGCTGAAGAAGGTCTCTGGCCTCTAGACCCATCTTGGTTCCAAACAGGTTTCCTGTTCTGAATCAGGTGTACCCTTAAATGCATCCCCTATGTCTTAAAGTGGCTACCATGAATGAATTTGTCGCAGCAACAAAATAACATAACAACCCAGAATTCTTTTTATAGGAACTGAAGGTTTCTACTGAAAAGCACTTACTGACAGTAATTAGAGTCAGAATTGTGTATATCTCATTCACAAGGTATCAGAAGGGAGACAGATGTGCAGAACTTGCTATCCTGTCTCCTGGGAAATCTTCCCATCCCAATGGCTTCTTTCCTTTGAATCCATAACCCTAGACATGTGCCCCTTGTTTTAAGTCCATGAAAGTTTACTGAGCATCAGTTACGTGCAAGTAACCGTGCATGCCATTTACTAGGCTTAACCCACCTTATATCTATCACCTTCTACTTTTTATTGCTGTTCACTTTTCCTGTGTTATTTGGCTCCATAAAAATTAGGATCTTGCCTTAATATCCTTGTGGTCCTAATGTCTCCTAGGACACAGGAACTCAAGAATCAATTAATTAATGTTTTTACAACATGCCTCTCTGCCTGAAGTTCAAGGAAGTCTGAAAATGGTAGCGCTGGAGTCAGAAGCTACTGAGTTCAGGTTAAAAAGAAAACAAAGAAAGATATGTATAAACAGTGAACCTACTAACTTGTAAAACAACGTCAGAGGCCATTTGACTCATGTGACTAATTAGAGCAAGGGGAGGCATGTGACTCAAGTGAAGCCTGTCCACAGCTGCTCAGTGACCTCTGACTTGGCCAGAAAAGTTGAGTGGGGCCAGGGAGATTCCTTTGTCGAAAGTGTCAGAATTGGGCAACGTGCTAGCAACTGGTGCTGACAGCTGACACCTGACAGTCATTTAGACTCAGGGGCTGGGCAGGGTATTCAGAACTCTGCAAGATACAGACAGAGCCTGAGCTACATGGTGGAAAGTAGAAGGGCAGGGGGTGGAGAGCCAGAGTGAGTGTGCGGAAATAAAATGCAGTAGAGAAGTAGAAACTGGTACACACACCCCAGAAAGAGCTCCTGCTCTTTCTGAAGCCTAGTTGGTGTGCCCAGCTTTTCCTATGTTCCACCAAGTATGTTTCTTGGAAACACAAGAAACCCCCCACCTGATACACCTCCCTCTTGTGAGGTCCTTCTCTTCCTTCTCCCTGCTGGCCAGAACATAAAACTAAAGCATGATTTTAAGAAATATTTTTCAGAAGACATAAGAAATTCTCTACTAAATGATATCCCAGTGGTTCTCAACTGGGGGTGATTTTGCCCAACAGGGGGCATTTGGCAATGTCTGGGGGCATTTTTTATTATAAATGGGGATGGTAGCGGAGGCCACAGGTATTGCTGACAAATTACAATGCACTGAATAGCCCCCAAAACAAAGAATTATTTGGCCCCAAATATCAGTAGTGCAGAGGCTGAAGAACCCCACTCTAGACCAAAGGGCTGATAATACAGAAATCATTCAAAGATCAAACATCACCTGATACACATGTATAGAGAAAGTCAAGACAGGGAAAATGTAACAATATTAAGAATTGGTGTTAGGGTGTTGAGATGGTGAGTGAATCTCTACCTTTTTATTTTTAAACTTTCATGTTTTTATTGGATACAGTTTGACAAAGCAAAAACAAACATACCAGGAAAAGAAAGAAGGGAGGGAAAGATTGGAGGAAGGAGAAGTCACTCCAACTGCCTCATCTTTAGGTGCTCCCACTGCCACATCATGGCCAGTTATGGGCAAGTGATGCCCATGACTCATACCCACTGAGAGGTGGGGCTAGCCACGTTGAGAAGGTGCCTCTCCTGGTGAATTACCTCTTGAGCATTCTGTTAAAAGTGCTGACAAATGCTCCAGTATCCCTACCTATGCCAAATTAGTTCAAACTACAAGTGGTCAGCCATAAAGGACAGAACCATTATTGTATCAAGTCGGGCTGAAAAGAGCTGGGACTCACCTTTGGTGCCCAAAGCTCAAGGTATGCTCCCTTTTAGCATCTCAGCCCCAACTAGACCCTGACTATGGGTTCATGGATTCAGGAAAGCATGACCATGACTGTGTGAGCAGACTGTGCAGAGTAAGCAGCAGCCTCAGGAACAGGGTGGAAGTCTATGGGAGGCTCTGGTTTGGGGACATTGCTGGGCAGTGCCTTCTGCAGACACCTGGGCACTTTCCCCACCACGCCCCACTCCTTGCAGTAAAATCAAGTAACTCTTTTTAAATTCTCAAGTTCTAACTCCCAAAAACCTCTGCCTTGAGCTTAAGCCAAATCTGTCCTATTTGAGCCCACTTTACAGTCCATTTCTACAGGTCACAAATAATTGGTCGCATTCCCAAATGAGGTGTTAGTAGCTGAAGACACTGGATAAGTTTCCTTCTGCCTTTCTTTGCTCTCTCTCCTACCCTGGGCTAAGAAATATTTTAAGCAACTGTGTTACGGGAGAAAATAAACACTGTTCACCATAATTCCTTCAGTTGCATGGGCCATGACCAGTGTACTCAGAAATGTGTCGGGCAACAGATATCCAAGTTTGTATGTTGACGTACATATTTTCCTAAGTTTTCTCATTATTCAGTGCATGCATATAGCACAATATTGCAAAGGCATCAGAGTGCATGTGGTGACCGTAGTTCTCCTCTCCAAAGTAATCACTACTCTACTTTTTGTTATATGAAATTTGGAACTATAAGAACTCTACTGCATGTTAAGGGGCCTACAGATTAAGTGGCAAAGATGCTCTGGGAGAAGGTTCCGAATGGCAGACTAGAACAAAATGTCATCTTCTAATATGAACAGCTACGTCCTTCAGGGTGCAAACTGTTATTTGTAACCCAGAAAATATCTGCCCATTTGTCTAACATTATGAAATTAGGTTCATAGTCAGCAGTTTATGTCTCCCTGAAATATCTTAGGATCTGCTTTTGTTCACAAAATGAAACCTAATTTGTTGAAAAAATAACACATGATTTGTTCAACTACTTGTTTATTTCAAAGAGTCATTCACTCATTACTAGCATTTCTCAGTTTTTGATGTTAGGAGAAGAAAGGGTCACAGCTCTTTGGACTGTCTAGCAATATTTAATTTATGTGTTTAGAAAATAAAGTTAAGTCTTGAGTTCAAGATATGCATTGATGAGTGCAAGGTCAGGGGACCCTCCACATGCCACCACCCAAGTCAGGAACTCTTAATGGGAGGACAACGGGAGGGGTGTAGGGTGCCTCAGGTAAAAAGACCTATGAGAGGAGGATTTTAGAATATGTGAGTGGCTCCCTCCCCTATATCAGGTCAAATCTAGCCCACCACCTGTTTTTCTAGTTAAAGCTTTGTTGGAACACAGCCATGTCTGTTTGATTTCATTTTGTCTATAGCTGCTTTTGTAACAGCAGAGGTGAGCAGATGTCACCTCAAAAGTCAAAAATATTTACTATCTGGCCCTTAATGGAAAAAGGTTGCTACCCTCCTGCCTTAGATACTTGCTGAGAATTTACTCAGTGAGCTGCTATTACTAAATAACGTGTCCTTTTCTGTAAGTATGTCCTTTTACTCAGGGCTATAATAGCAAAGTTTACCTTTGGTGGCCAGTAACAAAGATCCAAAAACTAGTGGCTTCAACAAGATACTTGTCTCACATAAAAGTCCAGGGCTGAATGGACTCTAGCGTCGGAGACCCAGGCTGTATGCAACACAACTTCCATTGCAAAGGTCATAACATGGGCCATAATGGCTGCCAAAGTACCAGCCATCACATTCACATTGAAGTAGCAGGAAGAAAAAAGGACAGCCTCAACCCAACTTTTCAGGAAAACTTGTAGAAATACCATTAAACACTTCTACTTATAAATTATTGGCTAAACTCGGCCACATAGATACACTTAACTTATAGTGGAGGCTCAGACGTGTAGACTTTTAGTTGGCTGGCAAGCTGCTTAGATAAAAAATCAAGGTTACATTATTTTTTTATATATATATTTAAAGTTTATTCATTTATTATTTCTGAGAGAGGGAGAAGCACATGCACAAACAGGAGAGGGACAGAGAGAGAAAGGGAGACACAGAATCTGAAGCAGATTCCAGGCTCTGAGCTGTCAGTACAGAGCCCAACGTGGGGTTTGAACTCACAAAGGATCAGATCATCACCCAAGCCAAAGTCGGACGCTTAACGGACTGAGTCACCCAGGTGCCCAAGGTGACATTATTTTTTAAATGGGAGATTGGATATTGAGAGATAATTAGCAATCTCTGCCACACCAAGTCCCTTTTTAAGATCGGTGCACACTCTGGGCAGGCTAGTCATTTGGCAGAGCTCTGGAATAACAGGCCTTAAATATTTGTTTAACATTTATTTAAAAGATGGTAAGATCAATGCCAATAAGACATATTTTTGGGTTAGATGGTTTCTTCCAAATTTCCAGTCAAAAGTACTGTCTCCTTCAGAAGAAACTGGACAAATTCTTCTTCCAGGTAGTATGTGGTTGTGTGTATAGACTGGCATCAACAGAGTACTCCTAGACAGTCCAGTGATTTTTTAAAATTTAATTTTATTTATAAAAATGTTTTTTAACTTATTTTTGAGAGAGCACGACAATGTGAGTGGGGGAGGGACAGAGAGAGAGGGAGACACAGAATCTGAAACAGACTTCAGGCTCTGAGATATCAGCACAGAGCCCGATGTGGGGCTCGAACTCACAAACCATGAGATCATGACCTGAGCCGAAGTCAAACACTTAACCAACTGAGTCACCCAGGCACCCCAGTGATGTGTTTTTCTGTTGTTGTTGTTTTGTTTTGTTTTTAATGGAGTATCTGTCTGCCTGGTCTGTCTGTGGTCCACAGGACCCTGATGCTACCTCAATCTCACTGTAATGTCTCCAATTAACATGCCCATTCTACATTTACCCTAACTACTGCAAATCATCTACAAGTCAGGAAAACCCAATATTTGCTCCCTACCCCAAACCACACTTACTCCCACATCCAGACCATAACATTGCTTTATAACCTTTAAGATCTGATGATATTAACCACAAAGGGCAACTCATCTAACTTTGACACTGATGATATGAGAGGCAGAGCTACAGAGCTAAGGCAATAGCAAGAAGCAAAAGCTTAAGAAGTAAAAATTTAAGAACATATTCTGAATCCTTGATTCCAAAGGACTTCTACATATCAAACAACACTGGGGAAAAAATTAACAAGTCATGTGCTTCTGGCATATCAGGTATTACTTAGCAATCAGTCTTATTCCCGTACTTTTCCTCCTTCTCAAAAGTGAGTAATCAGAATTTCAGTATTAACACGTAAATTCCTGGAAATTTCTCTCTCACATAAAAGTCCCAGGCTGAATGCGTATTCCATTGTGTCAAAACCCCAGGCTGCTCCATACATTCTATTTTCTGTAAAGCTAAAGGGCAGATATCATCTACAAACTCCAAAGTAGATTTCAAGGCTGCCAAAAGCAGGTGAAATCAAGTAGAAGCCAATGAGAGGATGTGAAGAAAAGAAACACACACACAGTGGCATTTCTCAGAAAACACAAGCAAAGATACATTTCTCAGAGCTGAGGGCTACGACGTGAAGTTCAAAATTTATCACTGAGGTAAACAAAAGGTGAATCTTTTGTTTGTAATAAGAGAGGATTTGGGACGGGAGGCAGAACTACGTAAAGAATCAATGAGATGAATGAGCCATATTTAAAGAAAGAGTTGATTTCTTGGTACTGGAGAGGAAGAAAACTATGTGTTGTGAAAACAACTAGCCTGGATGATCACCCTAGCCCCTCTCTGCCAAGTCAGCCCCCAACCTCACACCTCAACTTTATGCAAATAGCTGGCTCAGAAAATCCAGTGCTGTTCAAATACAAGTAACAAAAAAGCAATCATGTGCACACCACAGATACATCAATTTAAAAATCGGGGAAAAAATAATGAAGATGGCAGAAAAACTCACTAACGAAGTCACAGAAAAAAAATGTTGCCACTGGATCATAAGAACTTGCTGGCGAAATATCCTGCAATAAATTTTAAAAACCAAATGAAGCAATTTCTCTGTGAAGCAAAATTACAAAGCAGAAATAGAAAGTAGACGGCAAGAAAACAGAAGGAACAGAAATGTGAGCTCACAGAACTCAGAAAAGGTGGGGAAAACAAAGTAATCAAAGACGGAAATGGAATGTGAGCAGGGAAGAAGAGATTGCAGAAAACAGTAAGGGACAGAGAAGGTAGCAATGAGAAAAGCATTCAAAATGAAGTGGAAATAAAGAATTTTAAAACATTACACAGAAAGCTGACAAGTAGAGAAGTCAGACAAAGAAGAGCCTACTCATGTATAACTGGAATCCCTACAGAATGAAACAGAATAGAATGATGGATCCGAGCAAATCCTTAACGATATAACTCAAGAAAGCTTTTCTAAAGCCAAAGCAGAGTCAAATCTGATCAGCATAAGACTATCTCTCTCTCTCTCTCTCTCTCTCTCTCTCTCTCTCTCTCTCACACACACACACACACACACACATACACACACACACACACACACACACCCCAGGGTGAACAGGCCTCAGACAGTTAGTAAACTTTATCCTAGGACCCAACACAGCTTTTGGCATGTGGCAAACACTTCATAAATATTCACTGAGAGACTAACCAAACAGCTTTTTTTCCCACAAATTCCTCTGTTCCTGGGATGTGATATGGTAAGAAATTATTTCTAAAAGCAATACGGAAAAACTCCAAGATCCTTAAAACATTGTTTCACATATTTTTCTTTACGAAGGCAGAAAAGATTAAATACACATTTTAGAAACATTTTCAGAAAGGACTGGTATAAAAGTCTTTTCTGATAAACGATACATTCACTATAAATTCTAGAGACGTTTTGTATCATATGCATGAGTTCCAGCAAAATTTCATTATGTGTTTCCATAGCCATTTTTCACAGAGAAACAACAAAGGATAAAATCAGAAAGTTGTTTTTTTTGTTTTTTTTTACTTACTTTGGATGTTCAAACTTGTCTATCAGTTCAACTTTTTCCACCAGGTCTCCTCCAATTGTTCGTACTAAGTCATAGAAATCGTTTTCTGTATAATTCTCAGAGGGTAACCAGAATGAGATGTCATTTATCACAGCAGGATATTTGCTAAGAGGCTAACAAAACAAGAGAAGAAAAGAGATTGATTTGTTAGTTGGATGAGAATGTTTAAATTTTTCATGGAAAGTTACACTTGGCTAATTAGAAAATGCTGGTAAAGCATTATTTCAGCACTTGGATTTTCAGGGACAGAGTGAAGAGAAAGATAAAGCCAATGTTCAAAATTAGCAAATTCCATTATGAATGTTATGGATTCTTATCACATTCATTTGTAACATTATCATATATTATATTTATATAACCATTAATGTTCAATTTAGTATAAAGCAATTTGAATATATCATATTTCAGGGTTTTTTTTTCCCATTTGAATACTAGAGTAGAAAAGTTCACATTTAATTAACAAGTGATTCATTAATTTCCTGTGATATTTCAGGAAATCATTTTAATAGAGAAATAAGTAAAGGCTTGTCAAAATTGATATTTCAATTAGTAATGTCATTATTTGTTAGTATTTCTAGTTATTAAAATAAAAGACTGGGATGATAAGTAGTCATTTGGGGAGTTATTTTTCAAATTATGATTCCAAGAATAAACACAAATGTAGTCATTTCCCCCATTTTATCCCATTTTTTTCCAGTTTATTTGAGCTCATTATTATACTGGACAGGTGTTTAAAATTAGATGCTTTTATGAGTCACTGCATTTGTTTATGTGGCATATATATATATATATATATATATAAAACTTTAATATAATTATATATATATAATCAGTGTGGGTCCCACATATATATGTGGGTCTATAAGTTACTGCCACGATAAAAAATGTTTTGTTATAAAACTATGAAGTCCTAAGGGAATATGTGCTAAAGTATAAATCTGTTAGAAGAGCAAGTTTATACACTGGTTTACAGCAAGCCTGATATCACTATAAACCCTTTAGTGAATCACTGATCAGGAAAAGTATAACTTTTTAAATGGCAAGACCTCTGAAGAATCAAATACTCAAACGAAAAATGATTATACAACTTGAAATATCAATAAAGTTGTCAGACAAATGCATCAGTTCAGAACACACACATTTCAAATGAACGTTATACAGCTACCATCAAGGTGCTTTTGACAAAATAGCAAGGCTCCTGAAAGACATCCTTGGTTTTCTCTCCTATAATAAAGTCAGGATCCTGTGATAAATCATCCCTGGGTTAATGTAACAACACAACAGGAGTTTGGTGGTTACACAAGTTGCTCTTCCTTTGGACAACATCCTCCTGCCACTTTAGGAACACGAAAGTTTAGGGAGATTAGATAAAAGGCTGGGATTGACAGGAATTAGCACAAAATGTCCTCTTCAGCTGATCTGAGCTGAGATACCATTGAGCCCCGATGACAGAAATGGGAGGTGTCCAACTGAGCATTAGTGTCAGCAACCCAGTGACAACAAGAAACATGATAGTAACATAATAATGCTGTCAGCCAGGATATAGGCCCCCAAAACATTAAAAAATATATCTTACAGTAAATTACACTTTTAAAAATTAGGGAGAAAAGCCCAGACTGTTATACTGCAAACTAGTTTAAGCTAACAAATTATATATGACAAGTTTAAAGTAATGGTTTATCTAAAGGAAGCATTCACTATATTAATTGGTATATGTCAGATGTGGGATACCTACTAATGACTTATGCTTTTTTGAGGGGGAAAATAAAATTCTGTTTTGAAAATAAGATTATGGATCTATGGTCACTGGAATGTAGGCTTTCTGATCCTGAGTCAGAGGTGGTGTTAAAAACTAACCAGGGGCTTCCCACTGCTCTTAGGGTAAAGTCCCCAATTCTTGAAAAGTTCTAGTTCTTTCTGTTGTTCTCCAGGCTCTCACACCAGCCTGGTTATTCAGTTTCTTGAACACACTAAGTTACTTCCTCCATATACTGTTTCCTGCCCTCCCTACCCTATTTCTGATCCTGCATTACCACATTCAATTCTAACCCTCGCAGACTCCATTAGTCCTTTGTCATGGCAGCCTATATTACAATTTTTGAGGGTGGGGTGTGTATCTTTTTATACCTCCAAATCTCTATTACCTTGCATAGTCCCCATGACATTGTAGGTATTCATTAACAGCAGATTACAACACTACCTAGTGTGAGCAATGGCTACATTACAGTGAATCAATTAGATGTTCTTTCTTCTGTAGCCAGACCAGCTAATGGGTGCATAAGGTCAATAAAGCATAGAGACTTGCCTCTATCCCTGGCTATGCTGCCATGAAGAGATAGTGATCATGTGGGATGACACAGAAGAGGTGGACAGGCAAAGTGATTTGGTAAGGACTTGATAATCCACAATCACAGAACCAGATAATTTTAGAATTGGAAAAAACCTGTTAACCTAAATAAAGAGGTAGATTGAGGCAAGCTTGAATGACCAGAAACTGAGTTTATTCGGGAATAGCAGAGGAATTGCAATTCAGAAAATGCATGTTGCAGGTGAGTCCACTGAGAGCTTGGGGCAGGCTATATCAACAGGGAGGAGTATGCAGAGAAGGCAGTCCAGCCAGAGTCTAAGCAGTAAGTACCCTGGCAGGAGGATGACAAAAGATCTAAATATATATAAAGAACTCATATAACTCAATATTGCAAAACCAAATAATCCAATTAAAAAATGAGCAGAAGATGTGAACAGACATTTCTCCAAAGAAGACATACAAATTGCTAACAGACACGTGAAGATACTCAACATCACTCATCATCAGAGAAAATGAAAATCAAAACCACAATGAGATATCACCTCATACCTGTGAGAATGGCTAAAATAAAAAATACAAGAAACAAGTGGTGGCGAAGATGTGGAGAAAAAGGAACCCTCGTGCACTGTTGGTGGGAATGCAAACTGGTGCAGCCACTGTGGAAAAGAGTATGGAGGTTTCTCAAAAAATTAAAAATAGAATTACCATATGATCCAATAATTCCACTACCAGCTATTTACCCAAAGATTATGAAAACACTAATTCAAAAATATATGTGCACCCCTGTGTTTATTGCAGCATTATTCACAATAGCCAAAACAGGGTCCATCAATTGATGAATGGACAAAGATGATGCTGTATATATACACAATGGAGTATTATTCAGCCATGTAAAATGATGAGATCTTGCCATTTGTAAATGCATGAATGGATCTAGAGAATATAATGCTAAGTGAAATAAGTCAAAGAAAGGTAAATACCATATGATTTCACTCATATGTGTAATTTAAGAGACAATAAGAAAAAAACCAGACTATTAACTATGGAGAACAAACTCACGGTTACCAGAGGGGAGGTGGGTTGGAGGATGGATGAAAAAGGTGATGGGGATTAAGAGGACACCTTGATGGATTCAGATGGGGCACCTAGGTGGCTCAGTCCATTGAGCATCGGACTCTTGATTTTGGCTCAGGTCATGATCTCATGGTTCCTAAGATGGAGCCTGCTTGGGATTCTTTCTCTCCCTCTCTCTCTGCCCCTCCCCTGCTCACTCTCTCTCTAAAAATAAATAAACTAAAAAAAAAAAAAAAAGAGGACACTTATGAGCACTGAGTAATGTATACAATTGTTGAATCCCTATGTTGTACATCTGAAACTAATGTAACATTAAAAAAAAATTAACGTTTATTTATTTTTGAGAGAGCGAGAGCAGGAACCAAAAAGGGGCAAAGAAAGGGGCAGAGAGAGAGGGAGACACAGAATCCCAAGCAGGCTCCAGGCTCTGAGCTGTCAGCACAGAGCCTGATGCGGGGCTCGAATCCATGAATGGTGAGATCATGACCTGAGCCAAAGTCGGATGCTTAACTGACTGAGCCACCCAGGCACCCCTAAAACTAATGTAACATTGTATTTAACTGTACCGGAATTAAAATAAAATTTTAAAAAAGAGGCCATGTCTCTGTCCTGCTCTGTCCCTAGGATCAAAGCTTCACTTAAGCCAGAGGTCATGGTGGCAGCAATTTGTAGCAGTAATTATTGCCTCCTTTCTAGAGTTTACAGAGCACAACCACCACCTGGCCCTATTTCTAAGAGTTTCGTGGTTCCTGTACTTGTACTTGAGTGAACACTTTGGCACAGTGCATGATTCAGAGCTCTTTTAGTTCCAACATTCTGCCAGAGCCAAACCTCTGGTTTCCCTTCCCTGCTTATGAACCCAGAATGCACAGTGTCTTCATTCCCGCTCTCAACTTCGTGTTGGTCTTGTCCACAGATATAGATCTTTTGTAGGGGGAAAAGCGAAGGCATGGTTCTGTCTTTTTCATGTTCTCTTTTTAGACTGTTATCTCTCACTGCTGTGTGTGTGAAGCAGGTAGAGAGAGGCCTACAGAGCAACATTGACTTGACTCTGTATCTCCTTACACAACGGTTCTTAACTTTGTCTGGGAGAGGACAGAGACCTCCCTGACAACGTGAAGCTTCAAATCCTTGTTCTAGAACATATTTTCACAAACACAGATTTCTACATGGGACTTCTGGATTCACAAACCCAGTAAAAGTCATTCAAAGGGTCAGATAAGGACCCGTACTCAAAACCGTGTCATGAGTTCAAATACAGACAACTGAAACTACTGTGTGAAGGGAATTAAAAAATACCAAAATTGTTCTTACTACCATATGATATATACACATAAGTATGCAGTTTGCATTCATATACATTTAAGGAATGTGTATTTTATGATAATAAAACCATACATGAAGTCATCATTGTCTTATGGTAGCTACTAGAAATGCAGTCACATTTATATAAATAAAAAAGTCTGCTTTTTATGGACTGGACTAAGAAGCTCCTTATTGCAACTCAGGACAACTCTGAAGGGCCCCCCTCATTCCAGAGCTGCCTATGGGTAGGCAGAGGTCTTTGTGGCAAATGCATCATAGCCTACCTTCTCCTTCTGTCCAGTCCAGCTTCCGTCCCTTCCCGTCCACAGGGGTTGATCCTGACAGAACCTGATAATAAGCTTCCAGCTTGCTAACCTTCGTCTTAGAGTCTGCTTTGTGGGGGAACCTGACTTGTGACTCTGAGACATCAGCAAAACCAGCTGACAAAAAATTTAGTGCATTTAGGGGGACGCTAAGCATCAAGGAACATACACTTAGAGTGAGGCACATCTGGATTGGAGTGTGGGCCCCACTGCCAGCTATATGCTAGAGGGAAATGGCTCCACTGTGGTGCCCTGGCAGACTGGCATATATTACACAGGCCCCACAGGGGAAGACCTGAACCACAGCCCCACCTGCATTTGGCAGGCTGCCTTGTGATCCTCATGGACAAGACCGCTAGGAGGCTATCTCCTGCTCACCCTGCTTTCCCCTACGAGGTTGTCATGAGGCAGCTTCTCATCACCTCCTGGGTTCTGAAGAGCTATGAGGCTTCCTACCTTGCCGTCCTCTCAAAAGAATCCCAGGATATAAAACCTCTTGGCTGCCATCTAGAACTGTGTACTTCACAGTCAGGGTATAACTTGTGTTATAATCATCCACTCTGTTAACAGACTGAATTATATTTGAGTCCTAAAGTCCAATACGTCAGAATGTAACCTTCTTGGGAGAAAGAGCCTTTACAGAGATAATCAAGTTTAAAATGAGGTCATTAGGGTGGGTCCTAATCCAATAAGACTGGTGTCCTAATCTAAAGGGGAATTTTGGGCACAGAGACAGACGCAGGAAAGTCGCCATGTGAGGATGAATCCAGAGATAGGGAGGATGCTTCCACAAGATAAGGAATGCCAAGGACTGCCAGCAAACCACAGAAGCTAGGGGGAGGCTGGAACAGATTCTTCTTCACAGCCCTCAGGAGGAACCAACCCTGTGGGCACCTGAATCTCAGATGTCTAGGCTCTAGGATTGTGACGAAGGAGAAGCTGCCTGGTTTGCAGCACCCTGTTATGGCAGCACTGCGAAACCAATAGAGACCCTTATGTTTCAGTGTCACCCTTTTATGGTGTGTGGGAGGAGGACCACAGGGAGCTGGCAGTCTGCGGCAGAAACAAACTGTCCCAATCCCCAGGTGGCTCCCTGTAGCTTCACCAGCCAAATCAGCAGGCCTTGGCCTTTCCTGGTGTGTTCACAGGCCTGAGAAAACTTACATCACAGTTTCTCTGCCTATAACATGGAGACAGCACCTATTTAGCCATCTGTAGTGAAGAGGACACGAAGGAATGTTCATAAAGCATATGCTTAGTCATTTTCAAGCCAAAACATTGACTTGGACAGTTCAACAAATACACAATTTTGACAGTTGCCCATGACACCCGGTTATAAGTTGCCAAAGTGACTGAGGTGTGAACAGGGGTCTGAACAGTGAGATCTGGGTTTACCAATACTAGTCTATCCTAACTGGCCCCTTGCTCCAGACTCACCTCCATATTTAAACTACAAATGTCCCCATGCACCTTCCCTCAAAGGCTCCCTTCTTATCACTCCATGATAAAATCAAAGCACTTTAGACCCTCTGTACCTGTTCATAAATATTCTCAAGGAAGATAATCTTAACCTCCAGTTGGTAACACAAACGAGTACTTTTATTCCAGTTCCCTGTGTTTTGACATCAAAATCTTCCTCTTAAATGTTCTCTTCTTGTGTAAGGATACTAAGGCAGGAGAACAGATCATCGTTCTCCACTATGCATATTTTCTGTACTCGTTGCTCAATTATTACCTCCACCTCTGTCTTCTTTCCTTTAGGCAAAGCTGTTACGTTTTTGTTTTCCTTTTCTGGTCTACTAATTATTTTGATAGTCCCTTTAACAGGGTACTTCTTTGACGAGTTCTCCACAGAGTTCTAAAACTGTCAAGGTGACTTTTAGTCAGCTTTTAACCAAGGCCAAGTTTTGGCAAAGGACTACTTTGCAGCTCTCTTAGGCACTGCTTCTCTTTCTAGTTCAAAACACATGGCCCTTGGTTTATTACTAAAATTATATTATTAATGATTACCATTCGTGGGATGCTGTGTGCCAAAGAATGTGCTCACATGTTCCTTTTTTTTTTTTTTTTAATGTGTATTTATTTATTTATTTATTTTGAGAGAAAGAGACCACAAGTGGGGAGAGGCAGAGAGAGAAAAGGAGAAAGAGGATCTCAAGCAGGCTCAGCACTGTCAGCACAGGCCCGGTGCGGGGCTCAAACTAATGAACTCTGAGATCATGACCTAAGCTGAAATCAAGAGTCGACACTCAACCAACTGACCCACCCAGGTGCCCCTGTGCCAGCACTTTCTGTGCATCAGCTCATTACTGTGCAGCACAATCCCATGAGATGAACATGATTCCTCTTCCCACCGTGCCCATGAAGAAACTGTGGCTTGCACACCTTAGCTCATTTGCCCAAGGTCAAACAGCCGGGAAGTGGCAGAGCCAAGATCAAATGCAGGGCCAGGTGGTGCTCTTAATACTCATGCTTTAAGGCCTCCCATTTGAAACCAAGGGCTCCCAGAAAATGGCTCAGTTTCTAGTACTGTTTCCAGAAGTAGTCTCTCCAGCCTAATTAATAATTATGTAAATAAGAACAAATCTAACATTTATCCCTATGGTGCCTTCCATGACATTTCCTTTTCGAATGATTCATTGAACTTTTAGATTAATTATCTTGATTTATAAGTATCTCTAGACTGTTTACAGTCTGTGTGATTGTGTTCTTATCTAAATTAACTTAAAAATCAGTCTTACCTATGAAAACAGTGTGCACTATCGATTACCTCGCTTTATATCCCAATGTTTCAGAGCTCCCTTACTTTTAATTCCATCTCTTCATTTTGTAATAAAAAAGCTGTTTATCAAATTGGGCTGGCAGGTTCGGTACTTCACAAATTCAGGTTGTTCTAACTCATGATTCCATGCTGCCTTGGTGTTTACAGATTTCTCACTTTGTTCCAATGTTCTGTTTTTATCCTTACTTAATTTCGCTCAGTGCTGGGAGCATGGCGTGTTGGTCAGAGGTAAGCATGGCTCCTGCTCAGGCAGCTTCTGTTCTGTTACTTCGCCCAGAAACCACAGGAGAACCAGCACATTTGAAGCATTCTTTCAAACTTCCAGTTTCTCATATTTGTGCTTAATTTTTTGACAGAATTCCAGTTCTGGTTGAAGATTCACAGGAAATCAAGAATTTCCATAACGAAATAGTGTGGGACAATCATTTTGGCAGCCTGCTTAATGAATGAACTTTCCAAGTTTCTATGGCATGGTCCCCCCTCAACTATTTACTGAACTCCTTAAGAGCAGAAACAAAATTTCAAATCTTTTTGAATCCTCTCAAATTTACTTCAAAGCTCTAGACCTCTTAGTTATTTAAAACAAATCATATGCATGTGAGAAACAAAGATGTGTTTGCTACTCCAGTTAATGAAGAGGGCGGAAGTGGAGAGTGGTGGCCCTACATTCTCTGTGGGACCCTAGGGATCCACAGCAGGGTGTCAGGGCCCTGCCTGCAATAGTTTCTAACTTAAGAAACAAAAGAAAAAAGTAATCCTCAGAAATCTCTGTTCAAATAAAGTATCATGTGTGCTTCTAGTTAAAGAAGGAATCGCAGAGAGAGTGGGGGCCTGCGGTCCAGACCACCCCTCAGAGCACTGGCAGAGTGCCACGCACAGAATACTAACGTGAAAAATACAAGAGTCTCTTTTGGGGGGTGATGAAAACGTTCTCAAATCGATTGTGCAGAGGGTCGCGCATCTCTGTGAATATACTAAAGACCACAGGATCACGCAATTTCAGTGGGTGAACTGTGCACTTATGTGGCTCAAATCTCAGTTTTAAAAGCAATACATGAATAAGCCTCTTGGTCAAAAAAATAAGGGTTCTGGAAATGGAGAGCTGCAATTTTGTATTTAGTCTCTTTACTTCATCTTCCGAACTTAGCAAAGACTTCATCTCTTATACTCATCGTTTCAGGTTAGATCATTAAACCTTTCTGAAGCCGGCATTACTTCTGCATTCTGTGTTTTCCTCTCCGAGGTAAAATATTTGTAAAAGTTTTGCCCAATTGTTTACATCTCCCATTAACTGTCTGGTCTGGATCTTTACAGCCTTGTACAATCACAATAGTTGAAGTGAGGTCACATTTGCCTTCATGATCATAATTTTTCCCAGTTAATCATGTTCACTGGGAGACAAGTATTTATTTCCCTTATGCCTCAAGGAAGTGAATGGAGGCCCCAATTCATCCCATCTCATTCTCTTGCCTCTCCTGAAAAAATACAAAATAGGAAACTAGGTTTCTTAATCTCCAATCCCAAATTTAACCTCAAAATGGTACATGCTAAGAGCAGGAACTCTGTGAGGGGATCACAGTTTCTTGTTCATTTTTTGCCTCAGTCTATGCAATGTTGCTCCCATTCTGTTAGGGACTACACATGCCAGGAGGTAAAACCCAGGGCCAGCTAGAAAACATAACTTGAACTTGCCTGAGTTTATACAGGGCTGGCCTTCTGACTATTCCAGGGTTCAGAGGAAAATAGGCAAAACAAAATTTAACCTCAAGAACTTAAGACATCGAATTTCAATGGCTTGTTCAAAACTGGAGTAAAGATCAAACTCTCACAGACAAAAAAGGTATTTTATAGAGCAGACTCTCTTGGATTTGACCTTCTGCCTTTGTTTCTCACTCCACATTCCTCCCCCCACACTACTGTCTGCTGGTCCTTTTAGGCCAGATCCTTTTAGGTGTCTTAGGCCATCAAGCTCCCTTGATACTACATATTTTAATACTTCTTCCTGACTCCCATAAAGCCAAAGAATTAACACCAGTAAGCAGATACTCATCCTGTGTCTAACATTCTGTTCTTCATCCCTTTCAGTAAAAGAAAGGTCTGGGGGAGGCGGGTTAGGCTAATTACTTCCAAGAAACAGTTACTGATTTGTTTTTCCTAGAATATAATCTAATACCAACTCTCAGCCATAGCATAGCAATGGATAGGGGAATAAAAAGTTGTGGCCATCTAAATTTTTAGAAGAAAACATCATAGCTGCTCCAGGCAAGGAGAGGGGACACAGGAGATGGAACGCGAGGAAAACATGAGGTACAAGGTACTGGTGATATTCACCACGGTGGGGTGGTGGCTTCACAGGTATCCACTGTATTAGTATACTTCACAACTTAAACATATCATTTTTCAAGTATCAAATATTAGATTAAAGAAATTAAAGGGCTAAAAGGGTATAAATGCTTAGTCATACCTGGAGAGATTGCATAATGGAGGGGAACACTGGCCACAGATTATGCATTCCCATGTTAAAAAGAAATCGTTTTTTCCCATATTTAAAAATAAAATTCCAGCTGTTACTACTGGATTCTATTTCAACAAAGAAAACAATGAGTTCGGCTTCTGCACATTAGGGACAGACGTGAAGCATTATTTTCTTCTGCACCAAATCCAAACCAGTCTAACAAAACCTACAACAAAAAGTTCACAGAGGGCAGATGTGACACCTTAGCTGAAAGTAAAGGGAATGTGAATGTGGGGTTCCAATCGAGAGACCTCCACTCAGGTGATAGCAGAAGAATTTACGCATCACTGGAGACAGAGAACGAGAGAAATTCACCAGGCACCTACTATGTGACTGCTCAGACACTGTCCCTGCCACCAAGGAGCTCACAGACTAGAGAAGAAAACCATAAGAAGCGGTGTGCACAAAATGTGGTTTGTGCACTGGAGCGGAGGGAAGACTCCCTTGTGGTGCAGAAGGAGACTCAGGCATCTTTGTAAATCCGGCTAAAAGCCTGAATGGGGACCTTTACATTACCTCCGCCACTCCTCAGAGAAAAATGCATCTTCCATTCATTAAAGAAAAGTTAAGTTCATTAAAGTAACTAAACCATGGGGGCACCTGGGTGGCTCAGTCCTTTAAGCCTCTGACTTCAGCTCAGGTCATGATCTTACAGTTCATGAGTTTGAGCCCCACGTTGGGCTCTGTGCTGGCAGCTCAGAGCTTGGAGCCTGCTTCAAATTCTGTCTCTCTCTGTGTCCCTCCCTTCCTGGTACTCTGTTTCTCTCTGTCTCACAAATAAACAGACATTGTAATTAAAAATAGAAAGTAAAAAATAAAAAAAGGGGCGCCTGGGTGGCTCAGTTGGTTGAGCGTGTGACTTTGGCTCAGGTCATGATCTTGCGGTCCATGAGTTCGAGCCCCACGTCAGGCTCTGTGCTGACAGCTCAGAGCCTGGAGCCTGCTTCAGAATCTGTGTCTCCCTCTCTCTGCCCTCCCCCCACTCACACTCTGCCCCCCCCCCCTCTCTCTCTCAAAGACAAACAAACATTAAAAAAATTTTTTTTAAATAAAATAAAATAAAATAAAATAAAATACTAAAACATGGAGTGTATATGAAGAAGTTTGGGGCCATTTGTCACATCAAAATCCAAACTTGACAGGGAGACAAAGGTGACGAATGACTACTTTCTGGAGCAGATGCAGCCATAATAGGACATCCTCTGCACAGAGGTGGTAGTTTCAGACTGTGCTCCTCTCTGACTGTGAATAAGCTGCCAAGCTCTCTGGGCCCAGATTTCCTCATCTGAAAAAGAAAGAACTTAGCACCTCATACACTGTTGTCTATTAAAACTGTCGCATGTGATGCCACAGGAGGCACCCTGAAGAACCTGGGCCATTGTCAAGTGCATCCGAGAAATGCTGGGTTTCACCACGTTCTGCAGGGAAACCTGCCCTTCCTCCTCGTCAGAGGGCTAGGTCTTCCTAAATTGTAAACTAAATGGACCAAGTGCAACCCAAATTTTCGATGCCACTGATCATGCGAGCCACACCCCTGGCCAGAAAAGTGGCAGCGGCATTTGCCAAAAACATCTGTGTCCTGACTTCTAGGATGGCTCTGTGTCATCTCCACTCGAATCACAACTCCTCGAAGTGACCCTGGGTTTCTTGCCACTTTAAACAAACTTTTAGAGGTGGAAAAATAAGCTTTTCAGACTTCTATCAAATAAACCTTATGCCATGTTGCTGAGGCTACAAGCAAGCAAAACTGTCACTCCTTTTTCTCCAAAAAAATCATATCTGCTGATTACCTGTATGGGACATGAGGTTTTTCATTCTCCTGTACCCACCCTCACAGCGGGTTAAGGCACAGACTGCGGTCCGGGTTGTGCAGATGGGGAAATGGAAGAGCAGAGGCTGTAGCACTCAAGGGTGCACACGGGTAATGAGGGAGTGGAGACTGGGTCCTGAGGGAGTGGAGGGGGGGTCCTGAGGGAGTAGAGAGAGGGTCCTGAGGGAGTGGAGGGGGGGTCCTGAGGGAGTCGAGGGGGGATGTCTCAACATAGCTGCAGGTAGCTCCCAAGTCTCCTATTCATCCAGGAAATCACAGCACAGCCAGGGAAGGGCCCTCCTCCTGAAGGCCACGGGGCATATGGAGGACAAAGGTCATGCTGCCCCTTGCCTTCATCTCTTAGGACTCACCTTGTCCTTTTTGAGCTAGGGCACACCCCTCAGCCTCAGCAGACTCCTTGGTAAAATAGGAATGATATTCTTACCTTGCCGAATTATTATGAAGATTAAATGGGCTAATATATATTAAAAACCCTTATAAATAACAAAACACCACATAAGGTAAGGTATGATTAATTATCCCTTCCTTTGTGTTTTGTAAGCTTTTTTAAAAAAAAATCATCAGACTAATGACACAATAATGGCTGCCATTTAGTACCATATACCAGGCACCGTTACCTCACTTCCCCTGCAAATTAAGTGTCTGTGGGACTTTATACCACTGCTGGTACAACCCAGCTACGCCACTTACTAGTTTTTGTAAGGCTGGGCAGTTCCTTTATCTCTCAATTCCCCATGTGCAAGACGAGGACCCGGCCAGGGGCCCCTCAGGGTGCTGTGAGGATTAAAGGCATCAGTATACGTAAAGCGCATAGTAACTACCTAAGTGTTTAGTGCCTCATCTCTCCTTCATTTGTACATGGCCCAACCAGGTTTCAGATCCTGCTGTTTCTACCTCTTTGTGCTGTGGCACTTACCAACGTCTGTAATCCGGGAAGAGTTGACATATCTCTATGGGTTATGTGATTAAAAGTGTCTCAAAGGGCAGGGACCATGTTTTCTCCCTCTTTATGTTAACGTGGTGCCTGGCACACAATGTTAATAACTAACGCATGTGGGATTGAATTAAAAAGCCACAAGGCTCGCTGCCATGATTACTGGTTTGCCAGCCTTGATCTGCCTGTGGTCCCAGGGTAGGTGGTTCCTGGGGTAGGGAAACAGGAAAAGGGGGAGAAGGGCGGTGCAAGAAACGCTGACAGAGGAAAAGGACAAATGCTCAGGAGGTGGAGCTGAGACATCATTTCCCCTCAGGGAAGTGCATCAAAGATCAAGGGACAGATCCCTTTTAGTGGAGGGAAGAGAGGGTTAATAGACTGAAAACAGAAACACGGAGGGCCTTTTCAGACTTTTGTTCTGGAGAGCTAAAGGATCAAACGTGGAGTGGAGTGGAGAGGAGAAAAGAATGGGATGCTCAAGACTTTTGCATTTTATTAAGGCTTGGAGTGATGAGGGAGGAAGACCCTCTTAGGCTAACGGAGCAGCATACGTTCCTGGGTACCCAGCTCCTGCCTTCCAGCTCTGGACCCACTTCCCTGCTCTGCCCCAAGAGGATGGGCTGGGCTCTGCAAACCGCATCTCTGGAGGGAGGCTGCAGGAGGGAGGAGGGAGGCAGGAGGAGGGTGTGGTTCCCCCTGCTGGCTTCGTGCTGTCAGCGCCCCAGCAGCACTGCTTGGGCACCACCGTGGCGCCACTTTGACCCTGGCAGCAGCGGCTTTTCTAATGCCTGCAGAGCCAGCTTCATGGGACCCTCCCCAGCTGTGGGTCCCAGTCCCTCCTCTGGACTCAGAGACAGTTGCTCTTCCTCCTCTTCGGAGGCCCGGGTCTCAGCTTTGAAGGATCAAGCTTGTACATCTTATTATTTCCAACTTCTTTTGTTCTCTCAGCCTTAGAGGGGGGAGCTGCTTCCTGCAATTGCTACATCTGTGAAACCTCAGTGTTGTCCTTCTGACTTTTTAGTTACCTCCCTCACAGGTCCATTTCTTTAGATTAAATTCTTTATAATAATAAAAAAAAGTAAATGAACTGGTGTGGTTTCTGTCAACTGCTTACACCCTGACTGATAATACCAAGGAAGAAAGGGAGAAAGAGATTTACCAAGAAACCTGTGGTCCCCAATATCACGTCAGATTCAAATAAACTTAGAAATAAGAGCCGGAATAACCAATTTGCAATGTAAGTCTAAACAAAGAAATGAAAACCAAAGAAGGTACTGAAAGTTGCTCACAGAACAACAAAGCTGCTTCCTCGAGCACCAATCCTCTGTTCATTTAGGGACACGTCAAAGGTACCAACCGTATCTCCTTCTTTTCTAAGAATCGACAAAGACACCCTCTCCAGGTACCACACCCCAGATTGAAGCACTCCATCCCTGCAAAGATAAAAGACACCAGACCTATGATCCTTCACGTTTCTTCTCCTTCCTTTGTCAAATACAACTCAGTGGTGTGAGAAGTGAACCTGGCAAGGTGGGGGTGGGGTGGGGGGCTGGGGAGAAGACATGGAACAAACACCCGGAGGGGTTTAATGACTCCGGGCAGATGGAACAAGGCTGGAGGGACATGCCACTGTGTGTCTGGCTTGTAGCAGTGACTCCTTTCCAGGGTCATCAGCCAGGAGTTTAGCCACAGCTTGTCCAGCCACCTAGTACCCTGAGGGGCCATCAGTAATGGTGTTTCATTCAAAGCCTTTACCGTGCTTTAGTGTTACCCTCACTTGACAATAGGTAATAGGGAGACCGTCTTTGTTCCTATGGAAAGTGTGAAGAACCTGAATTTGACACACCAGATAGGAGGTAATTTCCTCAAGGCAGAGTTTTTCAAGGTTCTGAATTTCTTTATCTGCTTATTTTTTTGAGAGAAAAGCTGAAAAAGGTGAGGGTAAGGGAAGAATACTGGCTCCTCATTTCAGTTGGAGGGTCGTGTTGCCCCTGAAAGATGGTGATAACTATGTAGCTGGGCACAAGGCCCTGTGTTTGGGAGGATGTTAGCAGAGGCCGGGGAAGGCAGGAGGCGTGGCTCCTGCCTAGAGGTGCTATAAGTGGTGAGCCTTCCAAGAGAAACGGCAGAAGAATGAGCTGTAAAACCTTGAACTTCCCTTGAGCTGATACACTTGTTACTTGCTCTCTGTCAGGGGGGATTCTGTCCATGCTGTCTGCCCCCTCCTTACATGTTCTGTGTGCTGCTAATGAACCAGAACCCTGTCAGTGCTCGGGAGGGCTTTGATTGGCTCACCCTTTCTCTGATTGTGACAAGGAGATAAGGCAGAAAGCAGAGATGGGAGGAGGGAAAAGGCTGGACAGAGGATCTGGGGGCTGAGGCAGAACAGGGAAGAGCCTGTGATCACTGAAGAGGCTGGGACATGAGCAGTGCTGTGAGCTGGGGCGCGGCACTGGGCCAGTGTCACACAGGGTCCCTCAAGCTGTCTGTCCAGTACCTGCCTTGTCTCCTTTCTGGGCTCCTCCCACTGCAAAGCAGGGAGTGCTGACTGGGAGTGGACAGAAGTGAGGCAAGACACAAAGCAGGATATGTCAACATCAGGGACATTCTTTTTGGCTATTGATTGTGGGTGGTTGAAATATGGGATCCCTTCAGGTGACTGACAAACGCCCTCTCGGTCCTAAAGCAGAGACACTAGATAAATCCAATAAAGAGAGTCTGTGTGGAGGCCGAGTCTATTTTAGGGCTGGCAGGTTGGTGAATTTTCCACTGCTAGATCTCACCACTGTTTTCAACCATTTTAAAAATATTATAAGTAAGAGTAGAGGTTGGATCTCTTAAAGATTTAAGACAATCAAAACAAAATGGCACATTTCAGAAAGGCTAGAAAAGGGACACAAGAACACAAATGTCTACAGAATACACTGTCTGCAAACACTTGGGCACTGATCAACCCACCTTTTGTCAGTCTTTCTTTTTTTTCTTCATTCATTCATTCAACAAATATTTCATGAATATTATGTGTAAGAAACATGAAAGGCACACAACAGACATTAAGATGGGGAACATATTCTTTTTCCTAGGAAATTTGCAAGCTGATAGGCGTGGTCAGTATGGGTTACTATAAATATTTAACTTAAATCTCAGGGAAGTGAGTTTCAGGAATGAGGTACCAACACATAGGAATCCAATGAGCCATCACTGTCAGCTGGGATGTTCTTGAAGGGAGGGGCTATCTGAGCCTGAGGACTCGAAAGTGGTATGTGTGGGAGAGAGCAAGGGATCTTCAGGGTACAAGAAAAATGTCTTCAGCAAAGATATTTTACCAGCAACATCCAGGAGATAATATCTGAGGTTCTTTTGAGTTCCAAAGGCTGAAAAATAGATGAACTACATTTGGTATGTTGAACCTGAAACTCAATCAGGGTAGCCATGTGGACAAGGCTAGTGGGCAAGTGGCCTGCCTGTCAAGGGGAAGAGTAAAAGCTTCACAAGAGCAGAAGGCAAGTCTCATGTTTTTGTGATCCTCCCCCCTAGTTTCTAACAGAGTAGTTGCTCAGAGAAGTTGATGTGACTTGTAGACATAACGTACGATTTCTTGTCATATTCAACCACTCTCTAATGCCAAGAAATTGACTGCTTAGTCTAGGGTCACTCAGTCCCTGGGCTTAACTCCTTCCTATCATGATAGGAAAAGACAGGATTCAGTAGGCAGAGAGGGAAAGATTAGTACCTGAGGTCCCTGGGTGGGGAAAAACACACATTTTGGAACAATGCTGACAGTGCCTGACCATAGCAAACCTCCTCTGGCCCAGGAATTTGACAAAAGACCTGACTAAATATAATTAGACCATAAAACCTATGACCCACAGGAACGGTACGGCCACAGACTACCCCTCATACAATGGAAACGAGCCAATCAGGAATGGACAACCCAGCACACAGAGCTATCAAGCCAATAAGGGTAGAACCTGAGAAGGAGCAAGCGGGAAGGGGGGGTGGACAACCAGAACCTTATAAAACAAGGACCTTTGACTATAGTCCTTGGGCATTCACTTTCAAATGTCCCCTCTCTGTAAAGACAGCTCTCCTATATTCTTACTTTCTGATCTTATATACTAATAAACTCTCCCTGCTGCTCATTTTGTGCCCACTTCTTCATTCTTTGAAGTGGTGAGACAACAAACCCTGAGTATTGGGTAAAAAAAAAAAAAAAAGTCCTGCAACACTATTGCTGTTTGACCTTAGGTCTCTCTGTGACTTTTAGATATCTAAATTTCATTTAAGTATGGTATTTCCCCGAAATCCCAGGAAATTAATGTACAGTTTGGTTTGAAAAGATAAGACAGTGAAGTTTTCTTTATCCAAGTTTCAATGGCATTAACACCAGTTATGCCTCATCCATTCCCAAAGTTTCCATAAGCAGAAGTCTGGCTTTACTGTGAAATTATAATGTTCTATTTGTACTTGTTCTCTTAGATCTCTTTATTTTTTTAACATGTGGCTGATTTGGATAATTTAATGAGCCCAGAATACATTTTCGAAGCTGATCTTGATGACTGGTTACTAATTTCTCATGGCTAATCCAATTCCCCAGGAATTTCATTCTATGCCTACAACATGCAAGGCAGTTGTTAAGAAATTTAAAATGAATAAGACATAGATACTCTTCAAAGGAGCTTAAAATTCAGTGCAAGAGAAAGCCCAGAAATGTTCAAAACAGACATTCTAGGCTATGTGAAAAAGTGAAGCAAAATCTACCCGCCCCCACCTCAAAAAACGGAAGTGCTGACCAGGTTGGTACAATTTACAAAGCTATACTTCCACAGACTACTATAATCTGATGGAACAGATGCTACATATGTGGGGTTTAGCAGGAAAAGAGGAATGTGAGTGGTGTGTTAGTTCCCTCTCCAGCCTAAATTCCTACCAGCATATTATATGCTGGGAATATCATCTCAGAGGTGGGGATGGAGATGAATGAATACTGGTACTCCAGCCTGTTCCTTATCAACCAATGCACATCCCTGTGCCAGGTGACACCGAGGTACAATTCGTGGCAAGGAATGCCCGGGTGGACACTGGCCATGATCTCTTTACCCGTGGAGCACATGCTCTGGCCCAGGTGCCTGAGCCTCTAACTAACAGAATCCACACTTCTGGGGGGCTGGCCTGGCATGGGTCTTTTCCAAGAGCTCCCCAGAGGGCTCCAATGCAGACAGAGTACTGGGAGCCACTGCCATAGTCTCGTTCACTGCTTCTCTCACTCTGCAAAAGGATACTGGTCATACATGAGCCACTCTTCACTATTCCATCTGCCCACACTGAGACCCAAATCAATAGCTCTGTCAACCGTAAATATATGTATTATCCAACATTTGCTGAGCACTTACTATGTGCCAGCACTTGCTAGGTACTGAGCTGAGGACCTTGCATACATTTTGATATTTAATCTTCAAAAACAACCTTGGGAGGTAAGCACTACTGGCTTCCCAGTTTACAGATGGAGAAACTGTAACTTAACAGAAGTTAAGTGACCTGCTCAAAGTCACATAGCTATTCAGAGTGGAGTCAGACTTGAATCTTATCTGCTTGGCATCAAAGTGTGCGCTTCTAATCACTAAGATACACCAGCTCATTTATATGTATGAGACATTCAGTTTTTAAAATGTGTTCTGCATCTACATACAAAAGACTATTTGATACATATTTCTCCATAAAATAGAGAAAAATAAAATATCTACTTGGAAGTGATTTACTGAAAGGATATATATTCAGCATCTATTTTCATAGAACATTTTGCTGATGATGTGCATCTAACCTTGGTGTCTGGAATCTTAACAGGATACTACTCGTGTTCCCAGAGATGGCATGTTCCAGTGTGCTTCATCTGACACCTCAGGAGTCACTGCAGTGCGCTGCTGCAGTCCAGCCCATCTGCAGAGGTGACTGAGCAGGCTTGGAAAAATGTTGACGCTGCTGAGCAAAGCTACAGGATTTTCACTGTTTTCAAAATAAAAGATGATCCTTACACTGTTCTAGAGAAGACTCCTGCTAAAGCCAAACTAGTCTTCTGAGTTCATTCCTCTGATCAGCACGTATCGCACTCCTGCCAGATGAACAGTAATCCCACTATTAATAAGAGTCAGTATTTATGGAGCTCTGTGTGCCAGATACTGCCCTAGTGCTTTCCATGAATCGTCACACCAACTCCTCATTATAGATGAGAGGACTGAGGCACAGAGAGGCTAAGAAGTCTGCCCAAGATTATATCTGCTTGGGCATAACTAGTACCTAACTCTGCTCTCTACAGAACTCTCGAACTATAGTCAGCGAGCAGAAGAGCTGGGAACCAGGCATGCTAGCTCCCATTCTTTGGTTCGTTACCACCCGCTTCCTATGTATCAGGCACCGTGACAGGCACAGAAGTTATGATACAGCACTTCTGCAGGTAGAGAAGTACACCAGTGGGAGATAGGATGGTGAGAGCCAGTTTCCCAGGTAAGTGTAAAGGAGTAGCACTTTGAAGACTAACCTCAAACTGTCAAGAGAAATTATCAAGTAAGTTTCAGTCTGATGAGAGTAAGAACTCCTAGAGAATGGTCAGGAGCTGATAAGCCATGCCAAAGGTGTGAATATGGAGGAAGGCAGAGAGTAAGAAGAGGGAATGACCTTAGGACATGGCTCTGACCTGAGGGCCTTTCCAAGCTGCTGAAGGGCTCACCGTGTAGGCAGCTGGGTCTCCCGAGCCTGGCATCCAGTGGGTAATCATGAATGAATGGTGATTACCGGGCAGGGAGAATTCAGAGGAAAGCAGGTCCTATGATGAGGAGAGAATCAGTAGGCAGAACCAAGGAGACCCATTAGTTTAACTGAAAAAGGAAAAAAAAAAAGGTTCTTTTTTCTTAGTAAGGAGAAGGACAGATGTCAGGGCAAAGCTTAAAGTGGGAGAGATGTCAGGGGAGAAAGGAGGCAGCACCAGCAAGTTTGCTTTTGATGCAGAGGTTGCAAAACTGGGAACTCAAGGACCAAATATATGCTGTTTGTATTTTTTTTTAACATCTATTTATTTTTGAGAGACGGGGTATGAGTGGGGGAAGGCAGAGAAAGAGGGAGACAGAATCCGAAGCAGGCTCCAGGCTCTGAGCTGTCAGCACAGAGCCTGACGTGGGGCTTGAACCCACAAACAGTGAGATCATGATCTGGGCCGAAGTTGGACGCTTAACTGACTGAGCCACCCAGGCACCTCTGTCTGTATTTTTAATCTGAATACTTTGTCTATTTTACAAAATCAGGAAATCCTACATCATCTGGATTTCTCACTTATCTCTTAAAAATGAGAAGACGTGGCAATGCCAGGCTTGAACCTCCCTCCATATGACCACAGCAGCGACCCCCTTTAGAAGAGGTTGTCATTGCCCTGTTGTCCGCAACCACTTCTTTACACGGGGTCCCCTACCTTGCCTATGTCCCCACCGAGCCCCTGTGCACATGTGACTTGCTGACCTGCAGTTTGGATATCAAGAACAGGAGGTGAGAAGACTGCTCTGGGAAGAATTCAGGGCCACACTTCACGGGAAGGGGAGACTTAATCATGCAGAGACCTGGCAGTTGTCTTAATGGGAGAATAAAAGAACAGAGAGGATGACAACTGGCCAGAAAGTCATTTCAGCCAGCACCCCACCACACCATCTCCAAAAGCAGAGTTTTACATGTCTATAGATGTGTTAGTTCATGATTCACATGCAATACCTCATTTAATAGTGTGTATTAAAAACATGTTCTCATTTAACAACCTATGAGATAAATAATATTGCTCCTTTTTAAAAAATGAGAATATTGAGGCTTTGAGAGTTAAGTAATTAGCTCAAGGTCACATAACTGAGGTTTGAACATGGGCAGTCTGACTCCAAAGCTCAGGAATGTAAAGGAGTCTGGGCATTAGAAGAATGCTAATAGATGTGTTTCTTAAAACAGTTCCATGGTCAAATAAATTTGGGAAATGGTAGCTTCGGGTTTCTTCCTATAAGACTTCTCAGAACCTTTAAAACACTAACAGGCTTTGTGAACCTCCAAGTAAGGGAAGCCATGTCCCCAAGTGTACTTGTGAAACCTTCTTTTGTGAGAAACACAATACAGAGTATGCTGTCGTGGACAGGATATGTTCTGGAGTCACATGAATGAAACCTGATAAAACTGGGTTGAACAGTACAGATTTTCTGAACCAGTCAAATGTTTTGCACAGCTTATATTTTTGAAAACAATATTTCATTTATAGAAGTCTTTAGCTTATAAACTCACCTTTTCCTTGCTAACCTGAGATCTCCTCCATTGAAATATATCTTGTTGTTTTGGTTCTATTAATCTGCATGTCTATTAAAACCCATTCTAACACATCTGTAACAGGAAGGTAATAAAAAATAATCTTACACATACAGGATATTTTGACACTTCATTGCATTCCCATTTTAAAGATGAAGAAAATGAAGCCCAAAGAGGTTAAATGAATTGACAATAGTCAAAAAGCTATCAAGTAAGTGCTTGTTAACCTATTCTTCCACTTTGTGATGGACATCACAAAGTACTGCCCGATGTCAGTGTACTCAAACATTAATTAGGTTTTTATGCCAAATGTATTTTGTTTTCTTATTTAACATTTTGACATTACTCATCTAGTTAAGTCATACAGTTCCCAGTTAGCCACA
Source organism: Panthera uncia (assembly GCF_023721935.1). Lineage (NCBI taxonomy): Eukaryota > Metazoa > Chordata > Mammalia > Carnivora > Felidae > Panthera > Panthera uncia. The sequence goes on from NW_026057581.1 coordinate 21,662,474, forward strand.
CATTTTGATTAACTCCATTCCTCAACCATGGTGGTTTACAGAGAATATATTATAATGAGGCTTCTAAATAATGCGGTTTAGTCATATTGTGACTACTAGGACTTTAATATACGAAGAAGTCAAAACTAAAGACCAATAGCCTGTAAGAAAGCAATGTGGACGGTTATTTTTATTTTACAAAAAAGTAAATATTTATTTTCCCCACAAATCTAAAGATCTCTAGCACCGATGTTTTGCCATGAGAAAGAATATGGGAAGAAGGGTATTACAATAATAAAAAAATAATGCATTTTTCTTCTCTCTGCTGCCTCTTGTCATTTAGTTTCCATGTAACCTAATTCTTATTCTGATCAGAGGAGAAGGAACTGGAAACCAGGATTTTATTAACACCATCGATATCTACCCACGCTCAGGCACATGCACAAACACACTCCTCTGGTTTCTAATTATGCATTTTACAGATGAGCTTCCCTGGCTGCTCTCCTTGCAGATGATGAATAAAGTAGCTTTTGTTTTTAGAGATTTATTTCAAAGACCTCTTCATTAAATGCTATTTGGGGGCAGATACATATCTATGGAAGGTTTGAAAAAAACATGCTGATAAAATAACCATCAAGGAAATGTGTCGCTGACAGAACCTAAGACAGTCTCTCTCCAAAGGACACACTTAAAATACTACACACACACACACCCCAGGGAGGAAGAAGTTTACTATGAAAAGGCCTTTAAAGACTCTTTTAAAATATCCAAAATTCCTATGCAGAGAGTAATAAGCACTTAAAGATATGGCTGGAAAATGGGTGGCTGCTTGTTGGCTGGTGTGTTTGGCTAGTGGAAGAGAGGGGAGGAGACAATGATGTTGCAAAAACTGCCCCATTTTCTTTGAGAGTCTGTTGAATTCTGCTATTTCTGTCCCACAGCTTGGATGAATGGGTTGAGGAAAGTGTGAGGAAGGGGGGAAGTAGAACTCTGATAAGGGGGTGGCATAAACAGCCAGAGAGGAGGTCCTGACTCCGAGCGTCTAACTTCCCACCTAGGCAGGCAGAATTTCAGGCGGGTCCCAGCACCCTCACCTGAGCACTCAAGCCAGGTGGGGGGAAGGGAGGCCATGAAGGAGGGGAGGTCTATACCTGACAGCTGTTCCAAAACACAAATGGAGATGTTTCCTGCAAAAATCCAACTTTTCTGCTTTTGAATTTCACCACAAATTGGAAGAAAAAAGCATTTAACCTTGAGGCAGCAGTAATTTCCTCAAAATGCCCCACATTTAGGGACATAATAGAGAATCCATTCAACACAGGCTTCCCTGGTGAAATGGCTACTTGCCTGTGCTAGATCAGACCGAACTGCAGGGTTATCACATGTACTCATTAAGTGCATGAACCAGACTGCCCGCATTCAAACCCGGCTCCGCTACTTACTGTCAGAGTATGTGGCTATTGCCCTATTTTATGACCTTTCGGGGTCTCAGTTTCCTCATCTGTAAAATGGGGATATTAACAGTATCTGTTTAAAATATGTAAACATGAGGGGCCTAGACTGGCACCTGGAAGTATCATATAAGGATCTGTTAAACAAATAACTAACTCTAATTGTAAATATAGGAGATAGTGAGCCAGCTGGTTTCTGTTACTGAACGATTTATTAACAATTTATTTAAAAAAAAAATTTTTTTTTCAACGTTTTTTATTTATTTTTGGGACAGAGAGAGACAGAGCATGAACGGGGGAGGGGCAGAGAGAGAGGGAGACACAGAATCGGAAACAGGCTCCAGGCTCCGAGCCATCAGCCCAGAGCCTGACGCGGGGCTCGAACTCACGGACCGCGAGATCGTGACCTGGCTGAAGTCGAACGCTTAACCGACTGCGCCACCCAGGCGCCCCGACAATTTAAATGACATCCACATTTCACTGGAAGCGTTTAAGTTGCCATTCAAATGAAATCCCTTGGAAGTAGAACTATCTTCATTCATTTTACAAGCGGGGAAACTGAGGCACCAAGGGGACATACTTAAACATATATGATTCTTCTGCACGTCCTGCCAAGTCTTTCTCGTGTGGCTATATCCATGGCAGGTGTTTAACACACACTGGTGGCCTGAACTGAATTTCCTGAGGTCTGAGACCTAACTGGAAATGTAACAGAGCTAGAAATATTCTTTGATTTCATGCCTTTTACAGATTTTAATTGTTGAGGAAGAACAGTGATAAATTTGGCATACTGAACCGTTTCATTTTTACAGTGACTTTTTTTTAAGCACGTGAAATTTTGTGCTGGGTATGAGGAACATTCATTCATTGGTAAGATGTTTATGTAAAGAGTGTCACTGGGCTAATGATGAATGAGTGAGGGCTGTAAAACACCAGACACTGCAGCAATTTATTTCCTAAACCCCATCAGGCCTTGGCTAGGCTGTCTTTTAATCTGTATGTGAGCTTCACTGGATACTCTGCTTTGAAAAAATTCAAGCCACTCAAAAGAAACTGATATACTATATCACAGAATCTGCAAGGCTGAATGAACACTATTATGTCAGCAATGACATCATAAACTTCATTATTCTATAACTCACACTTTTCACACAAAGGACCATCCAACTTTGCTGAAAGACAATGCAAAAATGTTTTTTATTGTGACTTTGGTAAAGGTCATTTTTTCCAAGTGACCGAAATCTGATTAAAAGTTAGCCCAGCTCTGGAGTTCTCCATCATTATACACACACATACTTAGAGCTACCTGGCAGCAGAGGCTCTGACACAAATGATCATACTGAGCTGTGTGAAATTGCTAATGATTGAGGGTCTTGACTCTTCTAAAAGCAATTTCATAGGGTTCAATCTGATAGTTGTGTTACTTAGGACAGGTTTCAACATTCTGTAAATGTCAGTTTCCTCATCTATAAAGTGGGGATACTCTTAGTACTTTGAGGTGCTTTCATAAAGATTATATAAAATATACGAAAAGTACTTAGCATAGTCACGGTGGGCACATTAATGCTTACTAAAGGTTATTCATTATTCGTAGTAATAATATCAGCCTCTGGTTCTGGTTCTGATGTGGCCTTCCTGGGGTCAATCTGAACTGGAAGTACCTACTGGAATCATGTAAAGTGCCTCAGGAAGTAAGCACCCAGCAACTTCAGCAGAAACCACCCCATGCCCCCACGAGCACAAGCGGGACTTCTAACCACATCCTTCTTTCTTCTCTGTCCCTATTACGCATTAACGGCAGCGGCAATTTTCACAAAGCAGCTGTCAGCTGCGGGAAGGTGCCAGAGCTCAGAGCAAATAAGCACGCCCAACCTCTCGCACACACCTGACTGGGCAACTGCCTGTGCGCCATGCTGAGAGATGGCGCCCTGTGGGACACTGTTCAGCAACAAAACGCTGCCGCTTCGGCAGCAGCGCTAGCAGACCAGGCAGATGACTGACTTCTGTTTTTCTAATAAAAAGCAAAACAGAACCCATATAAAAGCTTTCTGAGATCCACTTTTCTGCTGACTACAGTCCACCCTCATTACTCCTTGTTTTTTGTTTGTTTTAACTTCCTTTTGCATTCTTAGTCACGAGAGCATTCGCATGTTCATGAAATTGCTTCCTGTGCATTGGTTTTCTCTCCCCAGCTACACTGGGTGCTTTCTAAGGCAGAAGCCATCTCCATTGCTGGGCATATACCAGCCTCTCAATAAATCCCTGGTGAATAATTGATGTTGCAAATCCAGTGTGAAAATGGATCCTCCCCTCTGTCATCCTTCACACTTTTAGGCTGCGAAGCTTCAATACAAAACCCGTGTTCGTTTGTGGCTTCCTATAAACTCTGCCATGCTGCTGCGATTCCAAAGACTTGACTTAATAATTTTATGCACAGTGAGAGAGAACTTTCCAGAACCAGTGGACAGACAACTTTCCCAATGGTTCTGTTTATCCTTTATACTAAACAAATGTGGTTTTTGGCAACCTGTGTCCTCCATTAAGTGCACATATTGGCAGATACTGAATATACCTATGAATCTTAACAGAGATAGAAACCAGTCCTCTTTCTGGAAGTGAAGAGGACTACCTAGAACCCTGAGGGTGAAGTCCTCTCCCGGAAAATAGTTTTCTCAATTTGCACATCATGCAAAATGGTCTACAGTCTACAGAAGCATACAGATAATTTACATCTTTATAGCACTATCCAATACCACTCCAGCACACAAAGGGATTTCGCATGCAAGGTCTCAACTACTCCTTTCATGTAAGGTGTGTGTATGTTTGGGGGGGGGTGCTGATATCATGCCCATTTCACAGAAGCAACTGAGGTTTAGAAAGCTTATGTATGTGGTGCAGGGCTCCACTGTGGACAATGCTACCGGACATTTGGGTATCTAAGCTTTTGATAGGTGAAGCTACTAGGACAGGGCTACTTAGTTTCTGTGTGGTTGTCTTCCTGGACCACAACAGAATAGAAACACCTTGCAGCCTCAGTTTTGTCAGAAGAAAAATGGGGGTAACACAATCCAGAAAATGAAAGTGTCTTAAACTGAAATTCCACCCTTTCTTCCCAAGGGCCCTATGTTCTGGCAAAGAAAAAGAAGATGAAACCAAGGGCTCAAGGAAAAAAAAACAAAAAACAAAAACAAAAACCAAAGATATATAGAGGAAGGATGAGTACTTGATCTCAAATGGGAGAGCAATATTTTTAAAAAACGCTATTTTATTTCTAAGTAGATTTGCAGGTATATGTAAGTCTTACTTTCATCATCAGTGAGTGACAATGCTGTCATGGTGATTACTTATCTGTTTGCAGAAAAGAAATAACCACAGAGACGTCATCAGTGACTCAACAAGACACACGGTGCTGTTCTCAGCCTATCGGGTGCACACACCCCCTCCACACAGGATGTAAAGAATGTCCGAATGGGCAAAATAAAAGCAATGGCTTCAGGGGGAAAAACAACTTGGGCCTTCTGCTGAATCCAGAGAAAAGCCATTAAAATCTCATTATTTTTCCTTTTTTTTGGGTAAAGTAATTCTGGTAAAAAGTAAGAGCTCTCAAAAAAAAATGTTTTTTTCAGGGCACCTGGGTGGCTCAGTTGGTTAAGCATCTGACTTTGGCTCAGGTCATGATCTCACAGTTCGTGGGTTTGAGCCCCGGGTCAGGCTCTGTGCTGACAGCATGGAGCCTGAAAACTGCTTCAGATTCTGTGTCTCCCTCTCTCTCTGCCCCTCCCCTGCTTGCACTCTGTCTCTGTCTCTCTCTCAAAAATAAATAAACATTAAAAAAACTTTTATTTCCTCTTACCTTACATACCCTCATGAGTTCTGAGCCCTGCACTGGGCTTGCTGCTGCTAGCACAGAGCTCGCTTCAGATCCTCTCTCTCTGCCCCTCCCCTGTTTCCTCTCTCTCTCTCTGTCTCAAAAATAAATAAACATTAAAAAAAATACATTATTTAATATGCTAACATGGACCTTTACAGTTCTAATAGTTAAGATTTACATAACACTACGTCAGGCATTGTGCTAAGGATTTTACATATATTTAAACTGATTGATCCTCAACAACAACATTACCCTATAGGTGGAAATTGATATTATTCCCATTTTATAGGTGAGAAACGAGCCCAGAACAATCTTTGTATGTACATCTTTGTGTATACATGTATCTATATATGTATGTATGTATACACACCTACTAGTATGTAGGAGAATTGGGACTTATCTGGGAGTCTGGCTCCAGAGGTCATGTCTTGCTACGTTTTATCTTTGTATCTCACTTCCAAATACCTTTTTTACATTGAAAAGGTAACGAAGTCACTTCTCCCCACACTGTGCAGGCAGGTTTCTTTACAGCCATGTGCACATGGAGTGAAAGGCAGGTTTTTGTTTGAGCGCAGTCTCCCCACCATCCAGAGTAGCCTCCCCAGGGTGGTGGACACCCTGCCCAGTGAGAACCGGCCACTGCCCGGGGTGTTGTTGATACGCTGGAGAGGAGGCATACTGGGGTCCTGGCTGAATACTTGCTCTTGGACACCAGACCAAACGTGCTGAGGAAGAAAATGCCGGGCAGTCACCAGAGGAGTTAACACTATTGATGCCTACAAATGGAATGGATGTTATCAGATTTCAGGAAACAGCAAGTAAGATTAATTGCTGCAAGAGGATTCCATGAAAGATACAGTGCACATTATCTTTTCCTGCAAAGCTACTGCAAGATATTAATTAGTGGATTCTGCTTTCTGGATTTACGCTTAACAAAGGCTCCATAGTTTTGCTTTCCTAGAGACTGAGGAAGCAGTTTAATGGAAAAAGTGAATGTAATTCAGTCTTTCACAAATGACTGTGAAGAAAAAAATATATAATAAAAACTCATCAAGTTCAAAGACATATTCCAGGGTCATCTCATATTCTCCCTGCTCTGACCATGGATTCAGTTTTTTTCTACAAAGAATGCTGCTTCCTTTTAGGGTAGAATGGTATTTAGAAAGTAAAATCTGAGTACCAGGCCTGCTCACTGCTACTGCTATATCACTGCTTCTAGGCCCTCACAGTAGGCAGAGCTAGAGAAGGGAAATGTGTGCATGTACACACACACACACACATGCACACACGCACACACACACAACTTATGTTAACTAGCTAAAAAACCATGAGTTGATACCAATACCTCTAATTTGAATTTAGCAACCAGGGTTCACTGTTGTCTTTCCTTTCCTCATATCTATTCTTCCTTTCTTCAACAATGAGAAACCTGACTCTCATTATCCTGAGTATTATTGACCTCTTTGCTCAAGCTAGAAAAGAAGTGAGTTTCAGAATTACTCACCCATAGTGTTATAGATTAAAAAAAGACCCCACTGAGTAGAGTTGAATATTTTTTCAGCCTTTTTCTTTGGTAAAATATACATACAGTGAAATGTATAAGTTGTAAATGTACATCCTTAGAGCCAGCTATCAAGATATAGGACACTTCTAATCACTCCAGGTAATACAAAAGTTGTCTAAGAATCACAGGGACACACCAAAAGGACATAGAAAGCAGACTGAGGTGCCAAATCTGAGAAATGAGAGGTTCAAAAAAAATTAAGTAAAGGATTGCAACTCACTGGATAAAATAAACAAGTCCTTTTTATATGCATAACTGAAGGAAGGAAGGAAGGAGTGAAATTCTGATGAGACACAAGAGATTCAGAGTATCACCCCATAAGTAACTTTCTTACCACTTACAAAGGGAAAAACAGTACCTTTCTGGTTAGAGAAACATGGCAGGTATTACCTTAACCTAGCAATCAGAGATCACCACTAATATGAGGTCAAATGGAGATCCTGCTTCTCCTGATACCACACACTGAGAAGGACCAAACACGTTGGTTGCGGTCTTCCTGTGAAAAACACACAACCTGAATCCAATCGTGAGGAAACTTTGGACAATTCAAACTGAAGCCTGTTCTACTACGCAACTTATTTTACTTTTCAAAGAATGTCAAGGTCAAGAAACATAAACAAAGGCTGAGAAATTATTCCTGATTTAAGGTGACCAAAGAGATTTGACAACTAAATGCAACTATTAATTGTATTGGATCCTGGACCAGGAAGAAAACAGCCATAAAAAACATTATTGGGAAGGCTGACAAAATCTGAATATGGGTTGTGGGTTACAGGTTGAATCAATGTGAAATTTCCTGACTTATATTAACTATACTGTGATCATGTATGAAAAAGTTCTTGTTCTTAGAAAATTCAGGTTAATACATTTAGGAGGAAAGGGCATGTGTGGGCTACTTGATCTCAAACCAGAGGGAGTAGATATGTGTGTGTACATATACACACTTGTATACACATAAACACTATCTATTCAATCCTCATTATGTATCTCATAAAAGATACATATATATATATTTGCTCATTATTCAGGTTCTGCTTCTGCCAATGTGCCTACTCTCTACCATGTATTTGCAATACCTGCAGCATTTTCATGGCCATTTGCAGATATGAGCAGAGTGGTGCCCATGCGTCCGTTCCCAGCTGAGGCTGAACAAAAACTACACTGCTGTCCTGGTCCAGCTCTCATACTGTAAACAAGTGTCCCTTTGAAAGTTTATTTAGTGCCACATTTTTGCTATTTTTGTGTTTTTTGTGGGTGTTTTTGCTGTTTAAAATAGCCCCCAAGTGCAAGGCTAAAATGCACTAAGAACCTAAGTGCAAGAAGGCTGTGATGTGTCTTATGGTAAAAATACATGCGCTAGCTAAGCTTCGTTGAGGCATGAGGACAGCGCTCATGAGTGAGTTCAATGTTTATAAAACAGCTATATATTAAATAAGGTATCTAAAGCAGAAATGCAGATAAAGCAAGGTCACCCACTGATAAATTGATGACAGTGTTGTGACCAGAGGCTGGTAGGAATCTAATCCTCTATTCTCCCAAGAACTGCAGTTTGCTATTTGGTGTTCAAGGTGAGTTTACAGAACATGCCTACCACAAATAATGAGAATCAACTGTACATACACATACAGTTGGTCTCTGTACAGGGTCTTAGAGTGTTTTTTATACTATTCTTGTAACTCTTCTTTAAATTTGAATTCATATGAAAATTAAAAGTCACCAAAAAATCACATCAGGTATAAAACTGCCAAAAATGTAATACATGCACATAGCAAGTAAGTCAAATGTTATAAAAGGGCATTTAGTAAAAATGAAGTCTCCCTCCCAACCTAGACCTCGAGTCCCTTCCTCTCCCCAAATTCAATCACTCTTAAGAGTTTATGTATTCAGGCTGCCTGGGTGGCACAGTTGGTTTCAGCTCAGGTCAATTCTTGACTTCAGCTCATGATCCCACAGTCCTGGGATAGAGCCATTCTCTGCCCCTCTCCCACTCTTGTGCTCCCTCTCTAAAAAACAAAACAAAACAAAACAAAACAAAACAAAAATAGGACAAAATGAACAAACAAACAAAAACTGAAAAAAAGCTTCTGTATTCCTCTAGGGCTTTTTTGGGAATATTCACATGGCATATATTTTATTTTCAAAATCCACATGGGAACATGCTATAGCTACTGCTTTTCCTTTTTTTTTTAAAAAAAATTAATGTTTATTAATTATTTTGAGAGAGAGAGAGAGAGAAAGAGAGAGACAGAGTGCGAATTGGGGAGGGGCAGAGAGAGAGGGAGACACAGAATCGGAATCAGGCTCCAGGCTCTGAGCTGTCAGCACAGAGCCTGACGCGGGGCTTGAACTCATGGACTGTGATATCATGACCTGAGCTGAAGTCCGACCCTCAACCGACTGAGCCACCGAGGTGCCGGTGTTTCTCATTTTTATACAGAGCTACCTTATTCTTTTTCGTTGCAGCATAGTATTTCTTTCACAAACAGTCCATAAGTCATGTAACCAGTCTCTTCTAGATGGAGGTGTAGGTTGTCCTCAGCCTTCTATTACAAATATCATTGCTCCACACATTACACCTATTTTTTGGAAGATATTGTCCTTATGATTTTAATAAGGTAGCTGATAAGCACGTGCAATCAGTAGATGCACTACTGACATACAAATGCTGCCGTTGAGGCACCGCAGGGAAAAGCTTGTCCACCTTTACTATGTAACATTTCTTCTACTGTCTATTATTTTAGCTGGCAGCTACTTTTAGTCACAGATTACAGAAAGCACACTTTAACTGGAAATGCTCCGCTTCCCTTGCATCACTCATGGAACATTACTGGATGCTGCTGTTGGCCTGCAAATTGTGCTACTGTCCAAGAGAAAACCTGCACTGGGTACTGAAGATAAAAGGAGTATGACTTGACCCACTGCACTTAGGGGTCTTCTAAGCCCAGAGGCAAGGAGAAGGCAGGACAACTATTGCAAAAGTGGAAAATGCTATAATTAAGCCCAGTATGGGGAAGACACTCACATTTTGTTGAATGGTTACTGAATAAACAAAGTGCTTAGTGGAAAACTAAAATAAAGGAGAGGAGGGAAGGTGTAGGGAAGGGAGAACAGAGTGGGTGTAATGTCAATCATGGCCTAAAGGGGGAGCAGTAGAGCATAAAGGGAAAGTTCAAGCTCTAGAGTCAGAAGGCCAGGGTGCCAAATGTAGAGTCTAGTTTTATCAGCTCTAAGACTCTCTAAACTTCAAACACCTTCACTGCAATATGGGGATATCAAGATAACAGCATCTATGTCAGATGGCTGGGATTTCATAAAATTACACAAACTGAAAGACAGCCCAAGGTCAGCACTCAATAAAAGCTACCTATTGTTTCCAGCAAGAGAAATGGGGGAGGGCAGGGGCCTTTCAAAGAGAAGCAGTAGAATAAAGTATGACTGTAATCTCAGTGAGGGCAGGGACTGTCTTGGTCATAAACCCAGTGGCTAAATGCAGAGTGTGGTCAAAACAGACTCAACAAGGAGTTGTGGAATCAATGAACTAAAGAATGACTGACTTCAGAAAACAGAAGTCCTATGTGACATCAGAAAGAGGGCAGGAGGGAGGCAGGGGCAGGAGACAGGATAGGAAGGGACAATTCATGAACAGATTGGACATCATGTAAAGAGTTCAGATCCAATCTCTAAGCAATGGGGAACCAGTGAAAGTGTTAAAACAAGACAGTAACATCACGATACATGGATGATGGTTGGGAAGGGGAAGAACCCAGAGCCATGGGAAACAACCCAGGAATGTTGGCTAGAGGTTCTCATAGGGTTAGGCACATGAGAATCACTGGGAGCATGTTAAAAAGCAGATTTCTAGATTCTGTTCTGAAAGATTCTGACTAGGTAGATCTAGGAGCGATAGAGGGCTATTAAAAAACAAAAACAAAAACAAAACAGAAGTAGTGAAGAAGGAAGATGTGGGATTCCGTGTAAGATGGCCTTACTTTTTCCAGTGATAAAATAAGGTTATTTGTTAAAGGCAAGGGGTGAAAGAGCCTGTGACACAGATCCAGGACTCCCAGTAAGAGACTGGACATTTGCAGAGGGGTTAATCAGTTCTGCTCTGCTAATGTTTTGTAAGGCACATTCCACATGGGAACAATGTTCAAGCAGGAAACAGGTGAATCTGGGGCTTAACATAGAATAGGGGTCTGCCTATATGGGTTGGCAGAAATGAGGGGGTATCGGTGAGAGAACAGTGGAGGCAGCTGACTGACCTCAGGCTCCATCTGGGCATGGAGGGGCAAGAAGTGAGGCCTGGGGGATGCAGGCAGAATGGCAGACTGGGCAAGAGTTGCAGGGTAGAGAGAAGGCCAAAGAGGGGGGGTGCTGGTAGAAATTCAGGGGGCAGAAGGGCAGAAGGACAGAGGATCGAGGCAAGAGAGGAGGTGCACAGAAAAGCCCAGCAGCTGGATGACCCGGGTGTGGCTGTGAAGTAAATCTGAGGCGGAAGTGCTTTTTACGTGATTCATAGAAGGCCAAGTGACTGTGGCATGCAAGCATTGCTCCTACGATGACGGAGAGAAAAACTCGGGTGGGGGTTGGAACCACCAGTTGATTGGGAGGGCAGTCAGATGATGGCAAGGGGAGTGGGAAGGGTGTTATTACCCGAGGGCTCCAGATTCAGCCACCTCTGAAAGTGCTGAGCAGGGAATTCGAATCAGGGTCTCAAGGAGCCCTCTTGTTAACTTCTGAGGCTTTGAGAGCAGGATTCCCTACATGCTTTCCTATATGATTCAACAGTCTTTCCCATATATTATCTATTATTATTTAATAGTTATGTAAGCACCTAAACCATTTTGAAATAAAGGTATTGTACCCACATGTCACAAAGCAGGCATGAATTAAATCAGACCAAAATGAAATCGACATGTTTATATTAATGCAGGCCTACCACAGGTAGTTTTATGCACTCTTATAGGCTCTCCTCTGATTACAATAAAACTAATTAGTCAATAAATAATGTTGGAGGCTCTACCTCATTTGTTCAGTGTCCAAGTTCAATTTACATACTAATGGCTGCATACTTGTCTTTAATAGATACAGTATGTGAAAGTAAGTATAATAAATGAATAACTGTTTAAGTGTAAAGTTAGCACATCTTCATGAGAAATCTGAAAAATCAAATAGACAGTGAATCTATTTATTTCTTCTATATTATGAACTAAAGCTAATCACTGGATGAGATGATAAATGAGAATTATTTCAGAGTGGCATAGCAATGAAGGTGCCTCTTCCATAAAGAAATGTGCAGAGGGGCGCCTGGGTGGCTTGGTCTGTTAAGCGTCCGACTTCGGCTCAGGTCATGATCTCACCGTCTGTGAGTTCGAGCCCCGTGTTGGGCTCTGTGCTGACTGCTCAGAGCCTGGAGCCTGTTTCAGATTCTGTGTCTCCCTCTCTCTCTACCCCTCCCCTGTTCATGCTCTGTCTCTGTCTCAAAAATAAATAAACGTTAAAAAAAAAAATTAAAAAAAAAAAAGAAATGTGCAGAAACTGGTGCAAAGAACAGTTTATCCATGAGGCTTGATCTCTGTGGATTGGAATTGGAAAGGCCCAGCGGCCAGGGACGGTGCAAATGTGCTCCCTGATTCCAGGAGCCTGTCAACAGCCTTTCTTATCCTAGTTCTAGAATCTATTAAACAAGCAGGTTCTCCCCTTCAGCAACCACGTTGAGGCTCCATACCGAGACCACTTTCTCTGATGCCGAATTAGCCAAAATTAACAAAGTGTATTCTCCATTCTATCTTTTCTCTTTTAAAAGGTTAAGTGGCACAGGACAATTTTCTGTGTGGCACGTGTGCAGCTAACAAGGTAATAATTGGGCAATTGGGTAGGAAGGACAAAAAAACCCTAAAACTAGAAATCCTCAGTATCTGGGAAGAGGGCAACTGAATTACCTTTAAAAGATGCAAAAGTTATGGTAAAACATTGCTAAAGAAGCAAACTAAAGTCCACAAAAGGAAAAAGGAGATGCTAGGGTTTTAATCATTCCACCGAAATTCAGAGGGTATACCATAATATTCCAGATTGCTGAAGCTTTAAACGAACAATGCAAGCCAACTTTAGATCTCCTCTCTTCTCATGTCCTCATATTTCCAACAAAATAAACACATTACAGAGATCTCCCAAGTAATTCAAATGTAGATGGAATTTATTAGAATATTTGATTCTAATTTCCTTTTCCTTTTCAATCTTTGGTCAAGAAAAAAATATTTTCTGCTTACCATACAGAAATATTACAGAAGTCTCCAAAAGCTGAAAACCACCATAATTTTTTTTCTTTGTGTGTATGTAATAATTTTATGCTGACCTTCCATGATCTGAACATTTCTGTCACTGCCCTAAGCAAAGGTTCATGAGCCTGAAGCAGGAGAACTGTCCATATGCCCCAGCAGGCCCTCTTCTGTCCCTGTCCTGCCTCTGTTAATGTAGTCCTCTGGCCTGAAGGAAGAAGCTTCTTCACCTGTGGATTTGCTGGCCTTTGCATTCTGTCCTGAGCCAATTCCCCAGTGCCAACCCCGGTGCTTGCTTACCAAATTCATCTCACTTGGTAATGATGTGCACACCCATTGTGACCTGAGTATTACTAAAAATAGGTTTTTTTTTTTTTTTAAGTCAAGATAATAAGAAAATGTAGAGGCCACTTTTGGGAACCAACCTGAACAATGGAAACCTGAATAAGGTAGAAAGGCCACAGTGACTGACTTCAGCCCCCTGGCTGAATATAAACAGTCCCATTAGGTGACCCACCTCAAAATATCCATAAGCCCTAGGTGACTAGTGGGTTACTTACACTGGCCACAGGTACCAAAAAAGGAAAATTCCATTTCCCACACCTGCTCACTTTCCCCCTTTAACTATAGCTCCCAGCCACTACCCAGTGGCAGACAGTCTCTGCTTTTTGTCCTGCCCACCACTTCCTTGTGGTGTATTCAATAAACTTCCATCTGTTTTGTGGTGCTTAGGGTGAATTCTTTCACCAACCACACTGCTGGCTTCCGCTGGATCAGGGCACCCTACATTTGGTGGCCCCCATCCGATCAGGAGAGATCCCGCAGAAAATATTACAAAGGACTTTATGCCAATACATTTGAAGTTAGATGAAACAAATTTCTAGAAAAAAATACAATTTATCAAAACTGACACAAAATAAAACAAAATCTGAATAGCGTAAGAATTGTTAAGAAATTTAATCTGCAGTTAAAAACTTCCCACAAAGAAAACTCCAGGCCCGGATAACTTCACTGATAAACTGGATCAGACACGTAAGAAAGAAATAATGTCAATCTTCAAAATATTCTCTCAGAGAATAGAAAACAAACAAACAAACAAACACAAAACAAAACACTTCCAAATTAGTTTTATGAGGATAGCATAATTTTAACACCAAAACCTGGTAAGAACGAAAACTGAAATCTATTTCATCCCTCAACACAAATTTAGAATCCTTAACAAATATTTGAAAATCAAATCCAGAAATCTATTAAAAAGACCATATATTCCAACCATATTCATTTCAGGACTAGAAGGCTTTAACATGGAAAAACACAATCACTATATGTCACTATATTAACAGAATAAAGCCAAAATATTATGAGATTGCTTTTCAATATATGGGTAAAATATAAATTTACATAATTCTAAACATTTGAAACATATATATATATCCCATTTATTGATAAATTTGTAGTCATTTATGATAAAAGCTCTTAGCAAACTCGAAATGGGAGGAAACCTCTTTTATTTGATAAAAGGGTTTACAAAAAAACTAAGCAGACCACTTTAAATAAATATACATTTCAAAACTTTTGAGATCATACACTGAATTTGGTTTTAGTTTTACATTACCATAGTTCATTTAGCTCAATCTCCCCAGTTCAGTCTACTCCAGTAAGAAACAAAGAATCACTCCTGCTAAAATGACTGTTTCAAAGTCCGTCAGCTAGCAAACTGCTTTTTGCATTTAGATTTACAAATCCCCTGGAATTCACTTTTTGATAATTAGGAACCTGGGGTCAAGTTCCATTTTTTCCATATGGACACTCAATTTTCTCTGTTCCACTTTGCACAAAAGGCTTCTCTGGTCTGTCTTTCCCACAGGGCACGTGTGTTTCTGGGCTCATCACTGCATTCTGGGGGCCTCTGTGTCCACCCTGCCTGAGTGCTACCCTCTCAATTACTGCAGCTTTTAAAAGAACTTGACATCAATGTCCATCAACTGATGAATGGATAAAGAAATTGTGGTTTATATACACAATGGAATACTAAGCGGCAATGAGAAAGAATGAAATATGGCCTTCTGTAGCAACGTGGATGGAACTGGAGAGCGTTATGCTAAGTGAAATAAGTCATACAGAGAAAGACAGATACCATATGTTTTCACTTTTATGTGGATCCTGAGAAACTTAACAGAAGACCAAGGGGGAGGGGAAGGAAAAAACAAAAAAGGTTAGAGAGGAAGGGAGCCAAAACATAACAGACTGTTAAAAACTTACAACAAAGTGAGGGTTGATGGGGGTGGGAGGGAAGGGAGGGTGGGTGATGGGTACTGAGGAGGTCACCTGTTGGGATGAGGACTGGGTGTTGTATGGAAACCAATTTGAAAAATAAATTTCATATTAAAAAAAATAAAAATAAAAAAATAAAAGAACTTGACATCAGATTAAGCAAAGGCTTCCACTTTGGTTATCTGGCCATTCCTGGTCCTCTGTATTTCTATATACCTTTTAGAATCCACTCATCAAATTTCTCATAAAATCTCTCTGAATTTCTACTTTTTAACTATTTTGGTCACTTAGTATGCATTTTGAAACAACCCTACAAACTGTTTTTGAATATACACATGTAACGTGAGAATGGTAAATATCAAACTGAAGTCAGGGGTCACCTCTGGGGAGGAGAGCAGGAAGGAGAATGTCATCGGGGAGGGCTAGGTGTTATCAACTGCATTTCTGATGCTTTCATTCTCTAAAAGAATCTGTGGTAAAACCTTAGCGCTTTTGAGGGAGGAAGGCTGCAGCTTAGCTGGGAACAGGGCACACAGTCACGTTATTAGCAAATCAAATCAAGAAATAGATGTATGTTTAGAATATTTTGTCTTTTTAAAAATAAATAAAAATAAATATAATACACTTACTTGGTTCTCAAAAAGCAGTTAACCTGGAGTTCAAAATCTGCCAAATGGGCTCTACAGGGGTCATGTATTTATCATTCAGTATCTTTCATAGTGAATCACGGCCTATAATTGTAATTTATAACTCTCACAGGGAGGCCCTTTAGAAAATAAATTCTTCCCTCATACTGAAAGAAAACATTTGATTCATTCCTCAGCCAAGTGAGAGAAAGAATAATTAAGCTATCTACTATATAAATTACTGCTTACTTTAACCATTCTTCATTTCCAAGATCACAAGATTACACATAACAAAATGCCAACATAAAGGCACAAAGTTTGAAAAGCTGTGCAGTAACGTGATCACAAAGTAATTCTCAATTCTCTATTTAAACACAGGCTGACTGTAAGTCCTAACATTTCAGATGAACCCAAATGTTCCTCTAACCCTTTGAGTAAAGGAGCAGAGCCCACCTCTAATTGCATCAGTGAAGTGACCTGTTTTTCCTATTGCGCAGGATGAAATAAATTAAAGACACAGAACAACCTCACTTACCTTCCTTGACTAAGAATTCAATAAGGTAAACTACTTGGATTTAATTTGGTTCCCAGAACATTAATATACATCTTGGGTTTTCCATTTGAATTGGCTCTAATCAACACTTGTTATGTTTCTGATAACTCTCAGGATCTCATTCCTAGGTTGAGTGGCTTTGAGGTTAGTATTTCAGCCCTTTTCCCCTTAGGCCAAGATAGTTAACATAGTTGGATATGCCATGGTGACCCTGATTTTCTATGCTCAATCTGAAATACAGCCACACATGCCCATGTGCCCCATCCAGTTGTTCTATGAAAAGTAGGCACAGCATGTTCTAGGCAAAAGGAACATTTCACATTTGACTTGGGATCAAACTCTAAAGGATGATTTCAAGCATTAGCCAGCTTAAGGTAGGCTATAGGCTGGAATAGCTTTTCTAGCTGCCTTATCATCCCATTTTATAAGTGACTGTTTATTCATAGAAATGCCTGTGGTAATAAGAGACAGCATTGCCTACGGGGCCTAATTGTACACATCTGGTATCACAGTTAGTGAAGTAATGCAGAAAAATAAGCCTTATTGACATGAGCTCAGTATAAATATCAGAAAACAACAAGTTGCCATCACAGACCACTCCAACTGCCTTGAAAATGAGGTGACAAGACTCTGCTAAGGACTTCTGGAAGACTTTTCCTCACACTTAAAAGGAAACAAAAGTGTTCTGTTTTCTGCTTCTGGACCTTGTTGTATGAGGGGAGGCTCCATGCTCCTGCCACCATCCTTCAAGTCTAAGGGGGAAAAAGCATTCAAGGTTCTAGAGCCCTGGCATCACTGAGGGATGCCTGCTGTTGTTCTTATTTTAACTACCCTGAGTTGGGTTTTTCTTGGTTGAAGCCAGAAGCATCCCTAATTCAATCTTGTAACAACCACTCCCTATATTCAGACCTGAGACAAAAAACCCATTGACCGACTCATCCTTGTTTAATTGACATGTTCTTTCTTTCTATGACAATTCCTTCAAAACTGTATTTGTTTCTGGTCTCTATTCTGATGATTTCCTCTTAAAACTATACATTTTTTGCCCCAACTTTATGAAGGTATAATTGACAAACCAAAATTATATATAATTAAGGTACACAATGTGATGGTTTGAAATATATATATGATATATATATATAATGAAATTTTTAATTTATATATTTATGTTTATATATATATAATGAAATATTTAGTAAAACTGTAACTTTTAACTTTATGATCCATCAACGATTAGTATTCAGTTTAGATGATTCTGTTTAGTACCAATGTACCCTTCAGTTTCCAGAGACAGAAATACCAAAACCTCCTCTAGTCAGTTAATTCCCAAAATATATTGCACATAATTTGTCAGATTTTATGGATGTTGGCAAGATTTAAAGTCTAATGTGCTGTCTATAAATAGGAAGTTCTTGTACATTTCCAAGGTTAATAGCCAAGAAAATGTAATATGGATATTGAATGTGTGTACATATAAAGGTCACATAACACACATCCTTCTAATCTACGCTATGAGAAAGCTGTGGAAGAAGACACTGATGGGCTCATTCTTTTTTTTCTTTTTAAGTGCCTCAAACAAACAAACAAAAAAAACTGTGGTAGCAATTTTTGAAATATGTAAGTGCATCACAAGACCCCTGCCTTAACGATAGCAAAAAAACAGTCAAAAATCCACAGGCCTCTGATGATAGAGGCTCCAATACAAACATGGGGCCACAGTCCAGAGGATTCCATAGACTGCAGGTCAGTGAAACATCCTCACATCCCACGAGTAGGGTTATATAACACTAATGTTGCCAAAGCAAGCTAAAGATGGGAACTATGGGCAGGAAGGGTCAGGAATCACAAGGACTACAGCAGCTGCGCTGAGAATAGTGTTTCGTAGTAGTTACGGTAGTGGTGGTGATAATGTTGTTGGTGGTAAAAATATGAATAATAGTTAACCTGGATGAAACACTTACTATGTGATAGGCTCTGATATAAATGCTTTACGTATAAGCACTATATTCCCAAAACAAACTTGTCCATTCTCTTGCTCACTGCATCTCTCCTCATTTTGAGGTCAACGATGATTACAGAGCACATATAAAAGGTTCTATAGATGGTCAGGTCCCCCACTTCTTCATCTACCTCTATTATAGGCATAGCAAATATCACAATAAAGCAAGTCAAATGAACTTTTTGGTTTCCCAGTACCTACAAAAGTTATGTTTATGCTATACTGTAGCCTATTAAATGTGCAATAGCATTAGGTCTTAAAAAACAATGTATATGCCTAATTAAAAAATATTTTATTGCTAACCATCATCTGAGCTTTCCATGAATTGTAATCTTTTTGCTGGTGGAGGGTCTTGCCTTCATGTTGATGGCTGCTGATTGAACAGAGTGGTGGTTGCTGAAGGTGGGTGGCTGTGGCAATTTCTTAAAATAAGACATCAGTGAAGTTGGCCACATTGATTGACTCTTCCTTTCACAAACAGTTTCTCTGTAGCTTGTGATGCTATATAATAGCATTTTACACACAGAACTTCTTTCTGTGGAGTCCATCTTATTAAACCCTGTTTTATCAACTGTTTTATCAACTAAGTTTATGTAATATTCTGAATCCTTTGTTGTCATTTCAACAGTCCCCACAGCAGCTTGACCAGGAGTAGATGCCATCTCAAGAAACTATTTTCTTTGTTCATCCATAAGAAGGAACTCCTCACCTGTTCAAGTTTGAAAACAAGATTGCAACAATTCAGGCACATCTTCAGGCTCCACTTCTAATTCCAGTTCTCTGGCTCTTTCCACCCCATCTACAGTTACGTCTTCCACTGAAGTACTAAACCCCTCCAAAGTTATCTATAGGGGTGGGAATCAGCTTCTCCCAATGTTTTGTTCATGTTGATGCTTTGATCTTTTCCCATGAATCATGCATGCTCTTAATGGCATCTGGGATGGTGAATCCTTTCCAGAACACTTTTAATACAGTTTGCTCAGATCCATCAGAGGAATCACTGTTGCAGCTACAGCCTTACTAAATGTATTTTTTTTAATTTATTTTTGAGAGAGAGAGAGAGAGAGAGCAAGTTGGAAAGGAGCAGAGAGAGAGGGGGAAAGAGGATCTGAAGCAGGTTCTGTGCTGACAGCCAAGAGCCTGATGGCAGGGCTTGAACTCACGAACTGTGAGATCATGACCTGAGCTGAAGTTGGACGCTTAACCAACTGAGGCACCCAAGTGCCCCACAAAATGTATTTCTTAAATAACAAGACTTGAAAGTCAAAATTAACCCTTGACCCATGAGTTGCAGAATGGATGCTGTGTTAGGAGGCATGAAGACAATATTAATCTCATCATATATCTCCATCACAGCTGTTGGGGGACCAGGTACATTGTCAATGAACAGGAATATTTTGAAAAAGATTTTTCTGAACAGTAGGTCTCAAGAGAGGTCTTAAAATATTCAGGAAACCATGTCGTAAACAGATGTGCTATCATCCAGGCTCTGGGTTTTTGGAACAGTAAATGAGCATCGGCTTCAACTTCAAGTCACCAGCTGCATTAGCCTGTAACAAGAAAGTCAGCTTGTATTTTGAAGCTTTGAAGGCAGGCACTGACTTCTCCTCTCTAGCTATTCAAGTCCTAGATGGCATCTTTCTCCAACAGAAGGCTGTTTGGTCTACACTGAAAATCTGTTGTGTAGTGCATCCACCTTCATTAATGATCTTAGCTAGATTCTCTGGATAGCTTGCTACAGCCTCTATGTTAGCACTTGCTGCTTTACAGTTTGCACTTTGATGTTATGGAGATGGTTTCTTTCCTTAAATCTCTGCTAGCTTCAAATCTTTCTTCTGCAGCTTCCTCACCTGGCTCAGCCTTCACAGAACTGAAGAGAGTCTGGATGCCCTGGATTCAGCTTTGGCTTCAGGGACTGTTGTGGCTGGTTACCTTTCATCTGGATTACTAAAACTTTCTCCATATCAGCAATCAGGTGGCTTTTGTTTCTTATTCATGTGTTCACTGGAGTAGCACTTTTAATTTCTTTCAAGAACTTTTCTTTGCATTCACAACTTGGCTAACTGTTTGGGGCTAGAGGCCTAGCGTTTGGCCTGTCTCAGCATTTGACATGCCTTCCTCACTAAGCTTCATCATTTGTAGCTTGATTTAAAGTGAGAGACATGTAACTCTTCTTTTTACTTGAACACACAGAGACCACTATAGGGTGATTAATTGGTCTGATTTCAATATTGTTGTATCTCAGGAAATAGGGAGGCCCAAGGAAAGGGAGATGGGAACCAGCTGGTTGGTGGAGCAGTCAGAACACACACTTTTTTTTATTAAGTTCACTGTCTTATACGGGCGCGGTTGGTGGTGCCCCAAAACATTTACATCAGTAACATCAAAGATCATTGATCAACAGATCACCTAAGGAATATAATGATAATGAAAAAGTTTGAAATACTGCAAGAATTACCCATATGTGACACAGAGACACAAAGTGAGCAAACGTTACTGGAAAAATGGAGTCAATAGACTTGTTCGACACAGGGTTGCCACAAAACTTTATTTTGTAAAATACTCCATACCTGTGATTTGCAATAAAATGCAGCACAAGAAGTGAGATATGCCTGCAGTTTCTTCTGGGATAAATATCCCTTTTTTAGAAAAAGAACAATAGTTATGTGTTTTCTGTATACATGTGAGATAGGAAAAAATGCACATGGAAATAGTGAAAAACTGTGAGATCCATTAATATCACCGCAGCACAACAAAGCTGATGGGATTCTCACAGCTGGATTTATTTGGGGACAGAATGAAGAAAGTCTGCATCCTCCTTCATTAAGTCTCTATAGACAACATTTATGATAATGACAGCAGAACTAGATCTAGGAGCTAGTCCAAGCCATGGAGATTAGCACGTAATCACAGGCTCAAGTCCTAATACAATTCTGGAGAGACATGGAGGGATTTCAAGAATTAAACTAGGAAAAAAGGATTAAAAAAAAAAAAAAAGGAAGAAGAAAATTTTAGCCTCCACATGCATTGGTCAGTGTCAGCAAAATTCTACATGTTCCATTATAGTACTTCTATATTATTTTATTATTATCTTTGATAATTCTGTCTCTTCTTCCAGACTATAAACAACTTGATGTCAGAAACTGTCAATTTCATCTTACTGATTCCAGAATAGTGTTTTGGTCTAGGGACAACAGAGTTCACTAGTTCAGTATCAGGAGCTCGCTGGAGTCCACTGCAGACAAAATCCTAGCTCAGTCACTTACTACTAGAGTCCTTATGGTTGAGTTACTTGGTGGTTCCAAGCCTCAGTTTCATCACCTATAAAATCAGTTTATAGTACTCACCCCATTAGATTGTGTTAATGAAAGTTATAATATCAGCAAAATATTTAGTCCAGTGGCCTGTACACAGCACTCAACAAATGGCAAGTATTATAAGCTATTTAACGAATTAATGTACAACATGTGGGCCACTGAACTATGATTGCTGGAAGACATCAATAAGGGAAAATGGCCAACCCTAGCCTTTAGAAACTACCGGTCTTCATATAACCCAGCATCCCCTGCTGATGCTTGGCACTACAGGGAGAGCAAGGACAAACTGTGACACACTTTCCCTCAGGTGTCTATCCATGATTGACCTCACAGATGACCTTCACAGTCAAGGTCCTGCTGATGCCTGCACCACATTTTGTGTACATCCAGCCTCATCCTTCACATCTTGGATTGTATGTTTTCTAATTTAAGTACTGACAGCTTCTCTTCATAAATTACTTAAAGTACACAAACACATCTCTGACTAGAGCATGGTTTAAATACACATTTAAACCATGTGAGATTATTTATACAGTCTCCTCTCATTGACAAATACAATGAATGAATGAATGAATGAATGAGAGGAGATAGAAAGGAAGAAAGGAGGGAGGAAAGACAGAAGGGAAGAGAAAAAAGAAAGGAAGGGAAGGGGAGGGAAGGGAAGGTAGGAAGGAAGGAAGAGAAGAAAAAAGAAGGCAAAGAAGAAGGCAGGAAGACCTCTGGCAGGTCATAAAAACAAAAGTGTTACAGTACTGCACCTGAAATTTATGGTAACAAAATCAAAGGCAAGAAGAAGAGTTTCAAGTTTTGTGCAAAGGAATCATAATTTGTTGTAATAGTTATACTAAACAGAAATTTAGAATGCATCAGAGGAGGAAGTGAGTTTAATCACCTGGTCAGACTATCTTACTTTATTATCTCATTTTACTGATGAGGCAGCTGAGGCTCTGACAAGTAAGATGACTTTGCCCATCATTACGCAGATGCAGAATGTGGTCCATGGATCAACAGCATCGGCATCGTCTGGTAATTTGCTAGAAATGCAGACTCTCAGGCTCCATGTTAGCCATACTAAATCAGAATCTGCGCTTTAATAAGTTCCTTGGGTGATTCATCTGAACATTGAAGTTTGAGAAGCATTAACACAAGCAGCTTGTGTTACTAGTAAGTTACTAGTAAGTTAATAACCTGGATGATTTACTCAATGCTTTATTTTTCTATAAACTATACACCAATCTTTGGATCTGTTAGAAAAATTTAAATCTTTTAGCTGTGAAGAATCAACCTATGGATTTTACACTCAGGATAGAACTTTGGGAAACGGTTCTTCGAAGCCCTGAATAAACATGTGCTAACACATAACACACAGTGACCACTTGGCTACTGTTTCCTCATCTGTCAAGTGGAAAGAACAACAGTACCTAAACTCAGAAGGTTATTAAGAGGACTAAACGAAGGCATGTTAAGTCTTTAGAATAACGGACACAGAGTAAGGCCTCAATGACTGTTAAGCATGGAGTGTGATTGTTGTTAGCTCTTACATAGGGTACATAGGGTGTAGTGCAGTAGGCTTGCACACCGCAGCCCATGATTCTCACCTGTTCTGGCTGCAATGACACGTGTATGAAGTACTATTCAGGATTACGAATAAGTATAGCCTGTGCCCACAAAAGAGAGCCGATAAAACTCCTTAATGGGGTGAAAACATGACAACCAACATTGCTGAAACTTGGCTTGCTGACTTTTCCACTCAGTGCACTGAAGTGGCAAATTTCACCTAGAGGCATTGGCAGGTGTACACACAACCAGTGCCCAGATGCCAGAGTCAGCCCAGCAAGGGGAGCTGGAGTGTGGGACAGAGATCTCTTGTGCAGAATGAGACAACACTTGTATGATAAAACCACCAGCTTGTTCATCCACGTTATTTCAAGCACCGATCCAGGTTGGGGACAGAGAGCCGCAACAGACAAAGCAGGTAACTCAAACCACGTAAAATGGACACCAAAAATCAAAATCACATTATAACCTGCGTTTCTTACTTACTAGACACACACAATGGTGTGAAGGTATTCAGGAAAGAGTGGCATAGAGGGGGTCTTGGGGTGATACAACTCAGACCGTTGTTAGTCCCTAGAAGAGAGCCATCATGGTGAGATGGATAGATGGATTTATAAGACTATGCAGAGGAAGATGCCAGAGAAGCTGAGAGCCTAAAACATAATCTTGGATGGCCTCAAGGGAGATGAAAGAAAAGGAATTTCTGTCACCTTCCAGCCCTCCACAATACAATTCCCAAATGGCTCCCAGGTTTCCCAGCCAGAGAAGCCACGTACTCAATAGCTGCCAGCAGACCTTCCCCCGCCACATTCCTCCCCTCCCCTCGGAGAAGAGTCTTGCACAGTATTATGATCATGTTAAATATTCTTCTGAAGACAGACCAAAAATATTAAGTGACAAAATGAGTCTCATTCCTTGCATATATATGAACATGACTGTTCCACACCAATAGTAAAAACTGCTAACACTCAGGTACTGTCTGCATCACACTTATCTAAACACAAAATCTGCTCTATTATACCTTCCATGATGAAAATGGGATACATAAAGGTATACATGGTAAGTTGAATAATGGCTCCTCAAAGATGCCCACGTCCCAATCCCTGGAACCCGGGAACATGTTACCTTACATTCAAAAAGAACTTTACAGGGGCTCCTGGGTGGCTCAGTCAATTAAACATCTGACTCTCAAGCATAAGAGACTCTTAAAAACTGAGAACAAACTGAGGGTTGATGGGGGGTGGGAGGGAGGGGAGGTGGGTGATGGGTATTGAGGAGGGTACCTTTTGGGATGAGCACTGGGTGTTGTATGGAAACCAATTTGACAATAAATTTTATATATTGGAAAAATAAATAAATAAACATCTGACTCTTGATGTCGGTTCAGGTCAATGATCTCACAGTTTGGGGGTTCGAGCCCCACATCGGGCTCTGTGCTGACAGGGCAGAACGTGTTTGGGATTCTCTTTCTCCCCCTGTCTGTCCTTCCCCTGTGCGTGCTCTGTTTCTCTCTCTCTCAAAATAAATAAACAAACATGAAAAAAAAAAAGAACTTTACAGATGTGATTAAGAAAGGATCTTGGGTGTGGAAATTATCTTAAATGATCTTGGTAGACTCCATGTAATCACAAGGGTCCTTTTCTTTTCTTGTAAGAGGAAGACAAAATTTCAGAGGTGATGTGACCAGAGAGGGAAGGAGAGGGGAAAAGGCAATGTGGGAGGAAACCATGATCCAAGAATAAGAACAGCCCTATAAACTTTCACAGGCAAGGAAACAGATTCCCTCCCACCTTGAGCCACCAGAAGGAACCAGCCCCACTGACACCTTTGTTTCAGCCCAATCTCAGACTGGTTCTGCATTTCTGACCTCTGGAACTAAGAAAGGACACTGTTTTAAGCTGCTAGATTTGTGGTAATTCATTGTGACAGCAATAGGGAGCTAACACAAAATATAATCAATAAATACTAATTATAAGTGAATAATTAGGAAATAGCTCTCTGTGATCTATAATTTACAAAGTATTTTATATTTTTCAGTGATCAAATCCTAGCTGCTCATCAGAAATTCTTAAGTTTATTACACAAAGACAGCCATTTAGGTTATATAATAGTGCAAGTATGCATACATTGATTTTAAAATCTGAAAGCAAAAGAAATTACAAAAAATGACATGTAATACAAGAAACCCATAGTCTATTCCTGGATATCTTGGTGTCTCCTAACAGATGACAGTTAAAGTGCACTTAAGATTGGACCTAAACCACTCACTTATGGTAGCATCTGTGTTAGTCACCTGTGTGCATCCCTCCAGTGTTGGGCACACTGCTCTGTACAGTGTTGGCTGGTGTTCCATCAATATTTGCCAATTAAATAAATGACTGAAAAAATGAAAATATGAATGAGAAAAACTTACACCCTTAGCCAGGTTTTACTTTTGATCATTCAGATGGAGCTTTATTCCAAATTAACCTAGAAGGACTTGGTGCTAGAATAAAAAAAAAAAAACAGCTTCCTTAAAAAAAAAAATAGGATTTTTTTAAAAAGCCATTAAAGATGGAGTCAAAATGTAAATAAATTATAGGAGATTTTCCAGTTCTGGTTAGGAGGCAAAAGGTCACAGAAAACCATAGGCCCCACTATAGCAATGAGAAAACAATAACTTTAGAGATCTTATTTGTCATACAAGATATTGAGGAGATCTGGACACAAGTCTAATCGAACAGACTGCCTTCTACTGTCCTACTGTCTGGGGGACAGACATTGATGGATACTTTCCCTACTGGTGCATGAGTGGGCAGAACTAGCCTGCTTTTGGTAAAAAAACCTTGCTGGAATAAGGAATAATGAGCCAAACTCTTCTCAGCCAAGCATTGGTGGGAGTGGCAGACTGGAAAGTGGGGGAATGGCTAGCTAGCTCTCACTGCCAGCCAATCCTCATTCATAATACTTTTGCTTGGCAGCTACTAGTGGGTAGAAGCTGGCAACTGGTGGAAAGTAGAGAGATCACATCTCATGTGCATAGATCCCAAAGTCTGCTGCAGGGCCAGATCTCACCACCAAGGGGATGGCAGATGTGAAATGCGGTTCAACTCCTGATTAGAACGAAGAGATCTGGCCTACACACCTTAGCTGCCTGACAGGGGAAAGGACAAGGCTTGCTGAGGACATATACTACCTATTTCGGTTTCTTTGTTCTTTTATATACAATATAAAAGTGAGACACATGAAAAAGCAGGAAAAATGTGACCCATAACTAAGAAGAAAAAAAAAAAAATAAAAGGAGAACAACAGGTAACAAAATGGTTGGAATTAAAAAGACAAAAATAACTACTACATGACGATGCTAAAGAATTTAAGGTAAAATGTACAAAATGGGTGAGAAGACGAAGAATCCTCCAGAGTAATAAAAACTCTAAAAAAGAAGCAAATAGAAATTGTAGAACTGGTAAGTACAATATGAATTCATTGGAGGGGCTTAATGGTTAAGTGGACAAGATAGAAAAGGCTGGTAAATCCAAAGATAAGGGAATAAAAACTATCCAAAATAAAGCACAGAGTGAAAAAAAACCAATAATAAAAAACACACCCTGAGAATCAAAGTACTAAGGCATAACTTCAAACGGTCTGACACACATGTAGTTGCAGCCTGAAAAGAAAAGAAAGAACAGACTATAATTGTTGGAAAAGATATTAGATGAGGGTTTCAAAGATGGTTGAAAAGATATTAAATCCAACACAGTGAAACTCTAAGCTGTAAAACAGAAAATCATATACAGGGCAAACCACTGAAAACCAGAGTAAAAGGATAAGACAATGAAATGACCTGTTTCAAGAGCTGAAAGGAAAATACATGCAAACACCCACACGCGCGCGCATGCACGTGTGCATACAAACTGGCAACCTAGACACCTATAATCAAAGAAAATATTCCTAAAAAGTAAAAATGAAATAAAGGCATTTCCAAACAACCAAACTGAGCACATTCATGCTGCATTACAGGAAAATATTTAAGGAAGTTCTCCAGACCGAAGGGAAATGATCACAGAGAAAAACCAAGATCGGCAGAAAGGAATGATCAGTGGGGTAAGTATCAAGGGAGATATAAAACAATATCGTTTTAAATCTCTTTAAAAAGACAACTGGCTATTTGAAGCAAACAGAGCAACTACTGTGGGATTATAATACATGGAGAAATAAAATAACAATAATAATATAAAAAATCAGGGGAGTAAAAAAATGACACTGTTGAAGGATATTTAATGTCTCATGAAGTTGTGTAATAGCTACTGATGGTAAAGGGTGATGCATTAATTATGTATATCGTAATCTAGAACAGCCACTTAAAAATAATACAAAATGGTGAAACTAAATAGTAACAGGAGTAATAAAATGGAATGTAAAAACAAACAAACCAAAAAACACAAACTCTCAGTTTCCAAATAAAGAAATGAAGAAAAGAAGGGGGAAATGAGGGAAGAAATAAAAAATGACAGAATTAAGCCCAAGAATATCCCATGTAATTATAGTAAATGTAAGATGTATTCAACACTCCAATGAAATAAAAAGGCCCAGTTCTACACAACGTTCAAGAGACACTTTTAAGAACATAGAGTGAAAATACAAGGATGAAAAAGACACACATGACAAACACTAATCACAAGAAAGCCAGTGTGTCTATACTAGTATCAGAAAAACTGAACTTTAAGATGGCTATTTCATAATGATTAAAATGGTCATTAACAAAGCCCAAAGTTGGTTCTGTGCTCAGACTAAAAGCTTCGTAAATCTTTTTTTTCTTCCGTATACAGCTTCCGATGGTTCATGAATTCCTGTGTTTATGGACCTCTATTTAAAACTTCTTTTCAAATGCACATTATTTTTTTTTTTAATTTTTTTTAACGTTTATTCATTTTTGAGAGACAGGGAGAGACAGAGCATGAGCGGGGAAGGGGCAGAGAGAAGGAGACACAAAATCCGAAGCAGGCTCCAGGCTCTGAGCTGTCAGCACAGAGCCCGATGCGGGGCTTGAACTCACGAACTGTGAGATCATGACCTGAGCCAAAGTCGGACGCTCAACCGACTGGGCTACCCAGGCGCCCCACAAATTCACATTATTTTTAAATTCAACAAGTTTCTTTTCAAGTGCATGACCCCTTCAATTCTTGAAAATCATTATTATAATTAATAATTGATTCTTACAAGTCATGTTACCTGAAATTTCACCTTCTGGTTGATATCTGACACGCGGAACTGCTTCAGGAAACGCTCATCCTCACTCCAGAAGAGGCGGATATCAGGGATGTCATAGAGGATCATGGCCAGTCTTTCCAATCCCAGGCCAAAAGCCCAACCGATCTGATCTTGAGCACCAGCTACAATTAGGAAAGCAAAACACAACTGATTTAAAAAATATGAAGACTACAGGGTGCCTGGGTGGTTCAGTCGGTTGAGTGTCCAACTCTTGGTTTCGGCTCAGGTCATTGTCTTGTGGTTGTGGGGTCAAGTCCCGCATCAAGCTTCGTGCTGAGCATGGAGTCTACGTAAGATCTCTCCCTCTGCCCCGTTCCCCTGCTCACGAACTCTCTATCTCTAAAACAAACAAACAAACAAACAAAACATTTTTTTTAAATATATAAAGACTTCACAGGTGCATCCTACTTTCCTACTTGTGGGTAAATAACCAGTAACACTGGTTGTGAGCCTACTAGCAGGTAAGGCACTGGGGAGAGACATCCATAAGCCCATCCATAAGTTTTACATTTCTTGCGCTCCCCACATTCCTCACTTCCCTGCCTGAGGCACTCTGGAGTCACACTGCCTCTAATGTTGCCTTTCATTTTTTATTATATTCCAAGCACTTTAAGCCCGCCTTCCTGCCTCTGAAAAACAATTTTCCTGTAATCTTTATTTGCCCTGATTCAAATTTAGCCTACTATGTGTAGAGAGAGAGAAAAAAGATGGTCTCTGTCCCTATGTGGCTTACTAAATGGGTGGGTATGTTGGAAGTGTGCCATAACGGACTGTTAATATTCAGAAAAATCCCTCAATTTTGTTAAAACAACTTTTACCCTTAGTAAGAGCTACCTCAATAATGGATGGAGATCAAGCAAGCCAAGGTGGAACGTTTATTTAGTACCACTCACTCCAAAGGTAAAGTGTGTTGTTCACAGTACAGCAATGCTATGAACTCAAAGGGTTTATTTCACTTACCTGAAGCAGACTAAGACCAAAGACATAGACCTGCTGTGTGAAGAAGGCAAGAGAGCAAGTCATACTGCTTGAAAAGCTTACGGAAAGGGCTCATGAAAGGAACATAATTTCAACTGGACACTAAGGGTGTCTGGATCCTGGGCAGGCTGCAATGGCCTCAAGATTTTACTCCTGTCATACATGCCCTGTGTAAATCTCTCCCTTTGAGTGCGGTGGCCCTGGGAACAGAATGGGATTTCAGCCCTGTGATTAGTTACTTTATATTGAAGTTCATCTGAGCAAACCAGAGAGACTCTCCTGCTGGCCCAGGAAAAGTGAGCTGACACGCAGCGAGAGGGCCACGTGGCTAGGACCTGAGGGAGGCCTCTAAAAGTTGGGGGAAGCCCTGGCTGTCAGCAATAAGTGGGACCCTAATTCCTACAATCATAAGGAAATGAATTCTCCCAACAGGGTGAATGGGCTGAGAGGAGGACCAGAACTCCAGAAGAGCACATAGCCGTGCTGACCCCTTGATTTCTACCTGTGAAGACACTGAGCAGAGGCCCCAGCCAACCTGTGCCTGGACTTCTGATGCAAGGAAACTGACATAATAAATTTGTGTGGTTTTAATCTAATAAGTATGACATTAATTTGTTACCAGGCAAAAAATAAAAAAACAAGCAAACAATAACAACAAAAAACCCCACAAAACTAATACACATCCAAAATGTGGAGAAAGGTAAAAGAAAATTCCAGACTGAAGGAACGTCTTCAAATAGCAGAGGGGTAGCAGTGTAGCACAGAAGCGTTAGGAGTGCATTATGGAAACACAGAAGGTTTGAGGCAGATAGGACATTGCAGAAAGGATCCATTTCTGGCTAGGTGCTCCCACCACCATCATTTATAAATAAAACAACAAGGATAAATGTGTAAAAGAAGCCAGGCAGAAGTATGAGCCTTTTCAAATGGTTTGTTTAAAAGCTGAATGAATTAAAATAATCAAAATGAGATCACAAAAGAAAAAGATACTAAGAGAGAAAATGGATCAGTAGCGAAAGGGAAGATGTATGAGAAAGAAAAGCCAGTGGTTCGCTGAGTACACCTGTTCCTGAACAAAAATGAACACTCAGGTGAGATAGAGGGAAGTGGGGTATTCAATCTCACAGACAGTGGGATCATGAACATTATGCACAACCCCTGACCCAGTGGTCACATGCCTAAGAGAGCAATTGAAGAGTGAGGCAAAATAGTTTAGAATAATTCATACTGATTCATGAGACTTGAAAAATAGGTTGGTGACTAATTAAAGACATGAAATTTAATATAACCATGATAGACTTTTAAAATCTACTTAAAGAAGAATTTTTATTTCCTTAAGTTTTTATTTATTTATTTTGAGAGACAGAGAGAGAGAGAGAGCGAGCATGAGCAGAGGAGGGAGAGAGAGAGAGAGTCCCAAGGAGGCATCACACTGTCAGTGCAGAGTCTGATACAGGGCTTGAACTCATGAACTGTGAGATCATGACCTGAGCCTAAATCAGGAGTCAGATGTTCAACCGACTGAGCCACTCAGGCACCCCAAGAATTTTTATTTTTTTAAAATGAAAGAAAAAATGGCAGTCCTGCTGATGTGGTTCCAGCACATTCTGCATCGTGTGGTTCCACTGTCCTCATTCACTGGGGGGTTACACTAGGTATTCTTACAATTTGGAAACAACATATACATGTAAAGATCCTTAAGAATGTTCATACTCATTATTATTATGATTCTACTCAGGAATTGATCCTAAAGAAATAATTCAACAAAAGAAAAATATAAATGAAAGAAGATATTCAGCAGTATTACTTTATAAGAGCAAAAACATGGAAACAACCTAAGTGGCCCAAATTAGGGAATGGCTTACAAAATATACTGCATTTTAATGAAATCATTAAAAATTGTAATTATAAAATACAGATTTATTAAGTGACAGACTATAAGAAATTATGAAAAATATTTATGATAACATGAATATGTACTGTGATACCACTATTTAATATAGGTCCAAGTGAGGGTTGCAATGTGAAAAAACAAAAAAACAAAACATGATGTTCAAGAATTATAATGGGTAATAGTTTTAAAACTTCAAAACATTTTCCTATAATTGTTAGTTGTTTCAAGTAAAAAAATAATAATAAATATAGGTAGCAAGGTTAATGCTGCTTTGTGACTGAGGCTTTTTCTTTAATCTTTTCAATTTTATTATCATTCTTTTAGATATAACCAACCACCTAGAGCCTAATATCTGTAACTGAATAAGGAGTAACAGATATTTCTTACTATACAGTAACTACTGCTTATTTAGGGTATTTGACTTTATTTAATATCTAGTAATTTTTTTAGTGTGTTATGCTCCTTTCATCTGTTACCCTCAGTTCCCCATCCCCTGAAACTTTTTCTAAAGCAAAAACACGAATAGAGCCCCTAAAAGTAGGTAAGAAAATAAGCAACAATCTAATTTTTAAAGTTGAAAAAAATTAATTTATATTTGAGAGAGAGACAGAGTATGAGCAGGGGAAGGGCAGAGAGAGAGAAGGGAGACACAGAATCCAAAGCAGGCTCCAACCTGTCAGCACAGAGCCTGATGCAGGGCTTGAACTCATGAACCGCAAGATCATGACCTGAGCCAAAGTCAGATGTTCAAGTGACTGAGCCACCCAGGCGCCCCCTCTAATTTTTTAAATGGACCAAGAATATGAAGACATTCACAGAAAGGAAAGAAAAATTACCCTTAAGCAAATGAAAGCTTAAGAAAAATAAAAGATGAAAATTCACAAAGTTATCAGATTTTATATACCAGATTGGCAAAAATAAATACATCTGATTCCATACTTGAGAGCAAAGCCAAGGGAAAACAAGCACTCTCTATATTGCTGGTAGGTTCACAATTGAGTCTTTAAGCTATTGACCTAAGGAGCATAGTATACCAGTAGCTATCAGAATTACAGATGCATGTACCACCTTGTTACTTTAACTACTAGAAAGTATCCTCACAGGAAATTAGGACTGTATAAGACCACTTCCTGGAGTATTGTTTATAAAAGCAAAAGACTGTAAACAACGCAAATATTCATCACTAGAGAAATGATTAAATAAACTATGCTATGTCTGTACAATGAAATATTATTATAAAAAGGCTCCAACCAATTTCAAAAACTCAAAGCAGCAGATGTTTTTATTTTTTTTATTATTTTATTATTATTATTATTATTATTATTATTATTTTTAATATTAAACTTATTGTCAAATTGGTTTCCAAACAACACCCAGTGCTCATCCCAACAGGTGCCCTCCTCAATGCTCATCACCCACCCTCCTCTCCCTCCCACCCCCCTCAACCCTCAGTTTATTCTCAGTTTTTAAGAGTCTCATATGGTTTGCCTCTCTCCCTCTCTAACTTTTTTTTCCTTCCCCTCCCCCATGGTCTTCTGTTAAGTTTCTCAGGATCCACATAAGAGTGAAAACATGGTATCTGTCTTTCTCTGTCTGACCTCAGCCGCAGCAATTTCTTACTTGACACATCTCCAAAGGCAAGGGAATTAAAAGCAAAAATGAACTATTGGGACCTCATCAAGATAAAAACCTTCTGCACTGCAAAGGAAACAATCAACAAAACTAAAAGGCAACCAACGGAATGGGAAAAGATATTTGCAAATGACATATCGGACAAAGGGCTAGTATCCAAAATCTATAAAGAACTCACCAAACTCCACACCCGAAAAACAAATAATCCAGTGAAGAAATGGGCAGAAAACATGAAGAGACACTCCTCTAAAGAAGACATCCAGATGGCCAACAGGCACACAAAAAGATGCTCAATGTCACTCCTCATCAGGGAAATACAAATCAAAACCACACTCAGATACCACCTCACGTCAGTCAGAGTGGCTAAAACGAACAAATCAGGAGACTATAGATGCTGGCGAGGATGTGGAGAAACGGGAACCCTCTTGCACTGTTGGTGGGAATCCAAACTGGTGCAGCCATTCTGGAAAACAGTGTGGAGGTTCCTCAAAAAATTAAAAATAGATCTACCCTATGACCCAGAAATACCACTGGTAGGAATTTACCTGAGGGATACAGGAGTGTTGTTGCATAGGGGCAGTTGTACCCCAATGTTTATAGCAGCACTTTCAACATAGCCAAATTATGGAAAGAGCCTAAATGTCCATCAACTGATGAATGGATAAAGAAGTTGTGGTTTATATACACAATGGAATACTACTTGGCAATGAGAAAGAATGAAATCTGGCCATTTGTAGCAACGTGGATGGAACTGGAGAGTGTTATGCTAAGTGTTTTTATTTATTTATTTTTAATTCAGGGGTAGGTAGGAAAGAACTGTGCAAATGGAGGACAAAGGTAGGAAGTCTTTATAGTACATGCCTTTTTATATAAAGACTGATAGAGATTTTTGTTACTAGATAAAATACAGGAATTTGTTTTCTGTTTATTTTTAAGAGGTTATAGGAAGCACAAAGTATTCCTCTTTGGTTGCACTGGGACCAAACTTTCAGGAAAATCATGAGTAGTAAAAATGGATCTCTATGTCCTCTTTTTAGAGCCAGAATTGGTCTCTTTCATTCTGTAAGAGGCAATACATTTCCAAGGTTGGAAAATAAGTGTTATCATCTGTAGGGATTTCAAAAACAACCACAAATTTCTTCTACCCTTCCTCTTCAATCTCAGTGGGTTGTAATGGCTTCAACCAATTGAGTATGGGGGAAGTGATACTATGTGACTTCCAAGGTCACATCAAAATAGCCACACAACTAACACTTGGTTTTCTTGGAATGCTCACTCTCCACACACCCTCTCTCACAATTCTTTCTCTAGAACATTCTCTCTTGGAACCTAGCTGCCATGCTCTGAGAAGGAAGTAACACAGAAAGATCATGTGTAGGTGCTCTAGTGGACAGTCCCAGGTGAATCTAGCTTTCAAGCCATCCTGGTACTGACAGCAGGTATGTCAGTAAAGAAGACTCAAGAGGGTGCCAGCCCTAGCCCTCTAAATCACCTCAGCTGTTTAATCTTCCCAAGGCTCCAGCCATTGCGGATGAAAGACAAACTATCTCCACTGTGTGCTGTCCAAATTTGTGACCACGGAATAATAAAATGGCGGCTTTCTTAGGCTATTAACTTTGGAGTGGTTTATTATTCAACAAGAGATAACCAGACATTGCCCTTGTTAAATCATCTGGGTTGTGCTTTCTATTGCAAACATTTCCCATATGGGTAATCTAAGGTTAACTGAACTGCTGATGTAAGTTCATTTGTCTGAGATATAAGAATGATGTGAATAGCAACTAGATAGGGTTTCACATAGATCAGGAATTAAGCTTAAAATAAGATGAATCCACTATACTATAGCACATCATATACACCAGAATATTAATTATGTCCTAATATCACATCTTATCCAAAGCCCATGCCACCCCACATCATTCATCGCATTGCCCATCCAGCGTATAAACAAAACAGTCCTAAGCCAAAGCTATCCAATACCCTCTCCAAACCAACTACTGCTTTTCATCTTATTTTTCCACCTCATGATGAATGGGGTCATCATCCATCTAGTTACTCAAGGAAGAAACCTGGGAGTAAACTAACTTAAAACACTACCTCATTTCAGATATAGACCTTTAAATTATATCTCAAAATTTCTCTCAAAACCATCCCTTCATTCTAGTCCAATTGTAGCTATAGATTTGTCCCTTCAACAAACATCTCCCACCTGGACTATTCCAAGAAACTCCCAAGTAGTCACCGTCTGTCTCCCTATTTGGTCCATCTGTGATAGTGCTGCCAAGTCTCTTTCTAAAACATAAATCTGGACATTGTCACAGTAGATATGTGTAAGGATAGGACAATGAATGACTCATCTTCAAGACAGCCATATGTGTTCTTATTTTTATTTTTCAGTGTCTTTCTAAACCATAAAAAAAAACTCTTAAAATTGTTCCACAGATTCCCATTCACTCTAGCTGAACTTGAATATTCATGGAAGTTCAAGATTAGATATGCAAGGTCCAGCTGGAAAAATGCTTCATAATAAGTTAAATACTAACATCTCTGTTTATCACTTGGTATCAAGGCAATCATAATGACAAATGGGAAAACAAATATTTAGCTATAAGATACATACAGATTAAGAAGCACTGGTCTAGGGGTGCTGGGTGGCTCAGTCAGTTAAGCATCGGACTTCAGCTCAGGCTATGATCTCATGGTTCGTGAGGTTGAGCCCTGCTTTGGGTGAGCTCAAGCCCCACTTCTCTCTCTCTCCCTTTCTGCCCCTCCTGGGATTCTCTCCTCTTCCTCTCTCTCTGCCCCTTGCTCACTTGCATCCCCTCTCTCTCAAAACAAACAAACAAACAAACAAAGCCCTGATCTTTAGTGAAGAACTTTCTAAAACATTTCCAACATATCACAGGTTGTTAATTTTGTCAAATATAAAATTATGCACACCATACAACAGAATTCACATTCTTTTCAAGAAGATGGGTCATTCATCAACATAAATGATTTTCTGAGACACAAAACAAATTTCAAAATACTTAAAAGGAGTTAAATTTAAGGAATGTCCTATGTCCAAAGAGAAAATAAATCAGAAGTCAAGAGTATACAAATATCTAAAGACATTCCCAAATACTGGGAAATTATACAACATACTTTTAAATAACCCAAGTCAAAGAAAAAAAATCACAAGAAAAATTAGAACATGCATTCAAATGAATACAAATTAAGATGCAACACAAAATAATGTATGGAATGAATCTAAAGCTGTAATTCAAAAGAAGCCTATAGCATTAAATGCTTATGTGAGAGGGGAAAGGTGTCAAATCAATGAACTACTACCTTACAAATGTAGAAAAAGAAAATAAAATTAAGAACAAACTAAGCCAAACAAAGGAAAAACTAAATATAGCAGTGCAAGTGATAAAATAAAAAAAAAAAAAAAGGAAAGAAAAACAATAGAGAAAATTGATGAACACCAAAAACTGGTTTAAAATAAATTTTTTTAAATTGAAGGACAGTTGACACACAATGTTAGGTTAGTTTCAGATGTACAACATAGCGATTCGACAACTCCATACTTTGTGGTATGCTCACCACTCTGTATGTTGTGGTAGCTACCATATGTCACCATACAATGCTATTATAATACCATTGACTATATTCCCTATGCTGTACCTTTAACCCTGTGACTTATTCCAGAACTGGAAGGCTGTATCTCCCACTTCCTCTTGCCTGTTTTGCCCATCCTTCCACCACCCTCCTCTCTGGCAACTGTTGGCTTGTTCTCTGTATTTATGGGTATGTTTCAACCTTTTGTTTGTTTGTTTGATTTTTTAGTGTTCATATGTAAGTGAAATCATATGGTATTCTCTAGAATCAAAAAAGAAACAGTAAGTTTTGATGAGGATGTGAAAAAAAGGAAGCTTTGTGCACTGTTGGTGGGAATGTAAACTGGTGAAGCCACTGTGGGAAACAGTATAGTAAGGAGGGTCCTCAAAAAATTAAAGATATATAGCATCTGTATGTTTATTGCAGCATTATTTACAGTAGCCAAGATAAGGAAACAACCGAAGTATCCATCAATAGATGAATGGACAAAGAACAGGTGG
Organism: Panthera uncia; assembly: GCF_023721935.1. Classification (NCBI taxonomy): domain Eukaryota; kingdom Metazoa; phylum Chordata; class Mammalia; order Carnivora; family Felidae; genus Panthera; species Panthera uncia. The sequence continues at coordinate 21,699,797 of NW_026057581.1, forward strand.
TATACATACACAATGGAACATTACTCAGTCATTGTATAAAAGAAAAAGCTTTCTCTGTTTGACTGATTTCACTTAGCATAATACCTTCTGGGCCCATCCATGTTGTCACAAATGGCAAGGTCTTATTCTTTTTTATGACTGAATAATGTTCCTTTGTATATGTATGTGTACCAAAAGCTGAGCGGTTTTTTTTTTTTTTGAAATATCAATAAAATGGATAAATTGCTAGCCAGACAAATTAGGAAAAAACACGAAAAAGAGAAAGTACAAATTACCAATGTCAGGAATTAAAGATAGGACCTCACTAAAGACAGATCCTAGTGGTAATAAAAGGATAATGAAAGAATATTATAAAATAACTTTATGCAGGTGAATTCAACAACTATTAAACAATCAATACAAAATGGACAAATTATTCCCCCCCCAAAAAAAACCCCCAAACTACCAAAGCCCATTAAGAAGAACAGATAACCTATATCAATTAAAATACTGAATATATAATTGAGAACCTTCCCACGGGCACCTGGGGGCTCAGTCGGTTAAGTGTCTGACTTTGGCTCAAGCCATGATCTTGCAGTTCGCGAGTTCAAGCCCCGCATTGGGCTTGCTGCTGTCAGTGCAGAGCCCAGTTTGGATCTGCTGTACCCCTCTCTCTGTGTCCCTCCTCAGCTCATGCTCTCTCTCTCAAAAATAAATAAAACATTAAAAAAAGAAAAGAAAAGAAAAACCTTCTTGCAAAGAAAATTCTGGGGCCAGATGGCTTCACTAAGTGAATTCTATCACAATGTTAAGAAAGAAATAATACTAAATCTATAAAACACTACCAGGAAATAGAGAATAAGGAAATTTTATGAGACCAGGATTGCCCTTATACCAAACCAGACAAAGACATTACAAAAAAAAGACAACTTTAAACCAATATGCATCATGAGAAAACAAACAAACCACCTTTTACAAAATATTAACAAATTAAATCCAGCAATGCATACAAGGGACACTATGTCAGGACTGGATTTATCCCAGGAATGTAAGGTTAGCTCAACATATGAACATCAATCAATGTAATTCATCATATAAGCAGATTAAAAAATAAAACCCAACACACAATTAGAAAAAGCAATCGTAGGTGCAAAAGTAGATGCAGAAAAAGCAGTTGAAAAAAATTCAACATCCATTCATTATAAAAATTCTCAGGAAATGAAGAACACAGGGCATTTCTTTAATCTGATGAATGACACAATACAAGAACCACAGCTAATATAACTCACAGTGATGAAAGACCAGTTGCTTTGCCCTCAGGGTCAGCTTGAAGATAGACAGGTATGTCCACTCTCTCTATTTGTTTCTACTAACCTGAGTTCTAAGCTAGTGGGGAAATGGTGGGGGGTGGGGGAAGGGTAGGGGGAGCAAAAACAGATGAACAGATTGTCTTTATTTGGAGATGGCATGACTGTCTACATAAAAACACCTAAGGAAAATATTTCAAAGGTTACTGCTACGTGAATTCAGGAAGATGATGATATACAAAAATCTGCAGTGTGATGGTCTTAGGGGCATCTGTTCCACCTGGTTGTCAGTGGGGACAAGTGCAGAACCTCTCCTGAACACAGGAGACTGGCTCTACTGAGAAGACCCAATGCACAGGCCAGTGAGGAAGCCATGACATCAAGCACCTGCAATCCCAAGCACCTTGGTCGAGGGCTAGAGTGTCATTAGTAACAGGGAGCAGCTGGCCTCCAGCTTCCTTCTGCTACACTTTGAGTCTCGTAATCATTCTTATCGAAAAGACTACTTGTGACCATCACTGTGGAGTGCTGCAAGAAAGGATGTGGCATCTCTTTGCAGAGCTGTACCAAATTGTACCTTTGAAACACTTAGTTTTGGTCCCACCTAGAACAGCTTCTTTTGAATTGTCCCCTGAATTGGGCTAGCTGGCAATGCCATTAGTAAGGCACCAGGCATACCTGTCCAGGATGCTGATCTCTGTACCACATAGTCTGCCCTAGGAGACATCATTAAATGAACTGACCTCAGATCTAAGAAGATGGAAATGGCAAACACTTCTTTCCCCTGAACAACTGGGTTGTTTTTCATTTTAAGGATACCATGAGTTACATAATTGACCATAATTCTCTCCTTACTTTGGCCCCACAGATGCTTAGAACCAACCTTGCAGGTCACCTCCACAACTGTACAAGTGTTCAGGGTACATTTCTCTGTGTGACTCTTGGCCCAGTTTTATCTTCTTAGTCTTATTTCCTCTTTGTCCTGATTATCTCAACTATTTATTTTCTCCTCTTGTACATACTTTTATATGGTACTTCAAATTCTTTATGGAAGGAAGTGAGCCATAAATAACTAGATACTTAAAGATACTGTCAGCCAAGGCAGGTCTAATTTTCAGGTCTTTGGCACTCCCCAGCTATAATTTGTTGCCAGGTGCTCAAGGGCTGACAGGGTTTTAAGACAGTATATTTTTTTCCCTATTCTAATACTAGAGAGTTCTAGTAAACTAGAGCCCCCAAAGCAGAAAGCTGACTGTAGGGAAACATCCTCACTTAAACAGAATATTCAGAATGGGAAGGAATTAGGTGTTCTGATTAACACGACCTTGTGCTGAATGGAGCAACCCACACAGGAAAAGATTTTGTTTTTGTTGTCGGTGCTGAAAATCATTCTAAGAAGGTCAGTCTATATATAGAAGCAAAATAACATGAGACAGGAGCCCAGAGATGGGGAAGTTAAAAGGAGGGAAAGGAAAAGATGAGGAGGAGTAGAACGGCAACTGAGAAGAGGGCAGTAAGAAGTCATCAGTGTGAACATGGAGAAACCAAGTGGACCTTAGAGCCTAAAAGCACCTAATCCCATACACTGTCCCTTCTACAGCAGATGGCCCTCCAGACTCTGCCTCAACAGCCGCAGAAAGAGAAGCACTAGTAAGAGAGGAACCAGAGCAGTGCACAAGCCTCCACACACAGCCTCTGGTCTGGCCCCTCCAAAGCAAAGCCCCTGTGAGCATGAAGCATGTCAGAGAAGACAGCGGCTACGCTAGCCATGCATCAGGATGGGAAACAAAGAGCACTGAGGGAAGATTAAAACTGGCTGCTATTGCTCAACACCATGCCTCTGAAGGCGTAGGACATCTGTGCTATCTGTGGAAGGCATTGGGGGTGGGGTGGGTGGAGATACCACTCAAACCTCCATCCCCAAAGTCCTTAGAAAAATCACTGTGCCACACAGAAAAGGTTGTATCACCAACCTGAGAAAAGGCTGAGAATGGGCAGTTGTTGACTGTGACACAGATCTGTACACAAACACCCAGTATTTAAGCTGCACTAAGACAAGTGAAGCCCATGTACCTTCATCGCTAGTATGGAGCCACATAAAGAAGGTTACATAATATAATTAGACTTTTGTCAGACAATGCCAGAAGATAAGGAATTTGAGAGAATTTGGTGGGGGGGCGGGCAAGAAGTAGAGAGAACTTTTAGGGCAATGAAAATACTTTATATGACACTATAATGATGGATACACGTCATTATACATTTTTCCAAACCCAGGAATGTACAACCCCAAGAGTGAACCCTAAAGTAAACAATGAATTTGGGGTGATAATAATGTGTAATTGTAGGTTCATCAGTTGTAAAAAATGCAGCACTCTGGTGGCACATGTTGATGATTGGGGAGGCTGTGCATGTGAGGGGGCAGAGGGTATATGGTAAATCTCTGTACCTTACTCTCAAGTTTGCTGTGAACCTAAAACAGCTCAAAAAACTAATTTTTAAAAAAAATTTAAAATTAAAAAGAGGGGAGAGTGGAAAGACAACTCACTGAATTAGAGAAAGGACTTGCAAATTATATATCTGTTAAGGGTCTATTATCCAGGATATCTAAGGAACTCCTACAACTCAACAACAGATACAAAACCCAGTTGAAAAATGCGCAAAAGAGGGGCATCTGGATGGCTCAGTCGGTTAAGTGTCTGACTCTTGATTTCAGCTCATTAAGTCCCACAGTTTGTGGGAAAGAATCCCACGTTGTGCTCTGAACTAACAGCACAGAGGCTACTTAGGACTCTCTCCCTGTCTTTCTGCCCCTCCCCTGCTTGTGCACTCTCTCTCTCAAAAATAAATAAACGTTACAAAGAAAAAAAGAAAAAAAATGGGCAAAAGATTTACAGAGATATTTCTCCAGAGAAGTTATACAAATAGCCCACAGGCACATGAAAATATGTTCCACATCATTAGTCATTCGGGAAATATAAACCAAAACCACAGTGAGATACCACTTCATATCTACTAGGCTGGCTATAATACAAACAAACAAAAAACTCATAAAACAAGCATCAACAGGGATGTAAATGAACTGGATCCCTTGTACATTGCTGCTGGAATGTACCATGACGCAGCTGCTGTGGACAACAGTTTGGTCATTCTTCAAAATGTTGAACATAGAATTACTGTATGACCTAGCCATTCTTCTCTCTCTCTCTCTCTCCCTCCCTTTCTCTTTCAGTCTACCTGCCTACCTACCTACCTACTTACCTATTGCTAGCTATATGCAGGTATGCATGCACATGCATACACACAATATAGTTATAGACATATATGGATATATAGATGAATATATGTATATCCGAAAATTGAAAAAAGGGACTCAAGATAACTGTACACTAATGTTCACACCAGCATTATTCACAAATGACAAAAGGAAAAAACAAAACAAAACAACAACAACAAAACTCAGTATCTGAGAATGAATAAACAAAATGTGGTACATATATAAAATGGGATATTATTCAGCCCTAAAAGGAAATGAAGTTCTTATACATGCTATAGGATGAGTGAACATTGAAAAGATACGCTAAGTGAAACAAGCCAGACAAAAGGACACATACTATCTGATTTCACCTATGCGAAATATCTAGAATAAGTAAATTCATGGAGACAGCAAGATTAGAGGTTACTAAGGGGCTAGAAAGAGGGGGGAATGGGGAGTTACTGTTTAATGAATACAAAGCTTCTGCTTGAGGTGATGAAAATGTTTTGGAAATCGATAGTGCTAATGGTTGAACAACACTGTGAATCTAATTAATGTCAGCGAATTGTATACCTAAAAATGGCTAAAAATAGTTAAAAAGGCAAATTTTATATTGTACATTTTACCACATAAATGTAAGATTTCAAAGGGGCTAAACATTTACAAACTTTGAAAAAAATTTCTGTGTGTTCTTCACTTTCTTTTTTTTTTTTTTCTCATTACCACATCCATCTCCAAAAACACTGAGATTTACCAACTGAGCCATTATGCGGCCAATTATTTCAGTAGATCTGGGCTGCTTCCCCCATAAAATTAAAGAACAGCAGTAATACAGCATCTCAAGTTCCTTTCAGCTCTTAAAAGTCTAGGATGTGGCTCAGTTTAGAGGTAGTTAACTAAGCTCTAAAGAAGCTTTCTTTTTGTTGTTGTTGTTCATTTATTTATTTTGAGGAGAGAGAAGGAGAGGGAGAGGAAGGGGCAGCAAGAGAGAGGGAGAGAGAGAGAGAATCCCAAGAAGACTCTGCACTCATAGCAACATAGGGCTCGATTTCACGAACCATGAGGTCATGACCTGAGCCTAAATCAAGAATCAGACGTTTAAGTGACTGAGACACCCAGGTGCCCCTAAAGAAGCTTTCATCGAAATAAATACAAAGTACTGCAAAAATAATTTGTTTAATATTTAACAGCATAACAAAGGTAACTGCCAACTGCTCTCTCCTCTGGCCATCTGGTCACCTTCTACCCCTCAGACATGCAAGTACACTTGACTTTGCACCCTTTGCTTGGACAACTGTGTCCACTGGGAATGGTCTTTTCCTTCACCTGATCCAGGTCTCTGTTCAAATGTCACCTTCTCAAGGTGGCCTTCCTGACCATCCACTTTAAAACTATATACTTCTCCACCAATCCACACTTCCAAACCCCTTATTCTGCCCTGTTTTCATCAGAGAATATCATCTTCTAAGATACTACAACCTTTCCTATTTTTTCTATTTATTGTTTACTGTCAGACTGCTGCTAGCCTGTAATCTGCGAGGGCAGGATCTTTGCTGGCTTTCATCACTAATACATCTCAAGTGGCTAGAACAGTGTGGGGCATGTAGCAAGTGCTTGGGTATTTGCAATGTGAGTGAATGGCATGGAAGGAGAAGTGCTGAGAATTTTCTACTTTTTAAGTTACTTGTTTCATATAAATGGGTAGTATTATGAAGAATTTCAGACTTAAAATGAAGTCTTCAGTATGAGCAGTGACTTTCTCTAATGTATCTGTGAAAGATTTTATCCATCATATTATGAGGTGATATTTTAAAAGGGGTGATATCAAAAATGTCATTTCTGAAAAAGCTCAGAAAGCAGAGAGTTGGAACACAAAAACATAAGAGGAAAAAAATGACTATTCTAATCACTCATCCCACCCTTCATGGCCATTCACTGAGCTTACTCTATAGAAGGTAGCTGGCACTGGGCACTAGCTCCTTGAAGTCTGGGACTTCAGCACTGCTTCTGTGCCAGTATTTTGTCTATTTTATTTTGTTCCTCGGTGACTGAACTGCTAAAATATAAAGAGCCCCTGTACCCTGAGGTTCCCTCTCAAAATGTTTTGTTGCAAAGCCAAGGATCAAATTAAAACTTTAAACTATTTTGCTGGAAAACATTTTTTAAATTATATTAAGTATATTTTTCCTTCCTTGTCAATAGGGGCTAATTTCTAGGCGTCCTTTTACTTAATGAATTGACGCTTTCCCACAATAATTGCCACAAGTAATACTGAAACAACCCAGCAATTAACATTCATATTTTATAGAAGTTAACCAATTACAAAACATTTCATCAATATTATCTTGATTTTGACTCTCACAATTATCCTAAGGGGAATGCCAGGACTGGTCTTATCATCTATATTTAAAAAATAAACACCATTTAAGCAAAATCACAGACAATGGGACTCAAATATGTTTTTTCACTTCAAGTATGTATCCAACGAATGCTTCCCTAGATTCACTTTCAAACATTATTGTAAAGGAGCTATGTTCAAAGTATTTGAAGCCATCAAAAATTCCACTTCTACTGTATGCCTTCTACCTTCTAACTAACTGCCAGCTTCCTGATTGACTTCATCGTTACTCCATGAAAGCTAGTAAAATGATTTGTATAAGTAAGTGCTCAAATATATCAGATTTTTATGAATAAGTAAAATGTGGGTTTTTTCCACCACACCAAATAATGCTTTTAATCCTGAATTTGACTAACATATACAGAAACCCTGAGTGAGATGACAGGGCTAGTATTTAGCAGCGGTATTGGACAAAAGCTTCCCCCTCCCTTGATCATTAGGTACCCTGGCAGTCACACAAGAATGAAAGCCCCGTATACTGCACACCCAAAAGCAGGTCTAGAAAAGCCAGTATGGGTACATAAATTCTGATTTCTTCTCTTTTCACCATTGAGTTAGTCCTTGATCCCCTGCTTTCTAGCTACAACTCTTGAATTCTTCAGAGACTTACTACTAGATGATTGACTTTTCAAGCTGTGCCCAAAGATCGATCTCCTGCCTGAAAAATTTCTCTAGTTGTATATATCCTTGGCCCCACACAATTCTGTCAATAAGTCCTTCACACAATCCAAAGGCAGACCTCTTTTAAAAGAACCTTTCGATGGTGTGGAGCAGACTGGGGATCAGATTCTATGAGCTGTAAAGACAGTGGTCCTTAATACAATCTGAGCTAGGCTGCATGTGAATAAACTTAAAACAACAAATCCTTCAACACCCATGGTGTTGAAGGATTGGACCATGGCCTTTCCTTCTTGTGTTCTAGATTTCAGTTTTCTGTAGTTTAATGAAGGAGAAAACAGTTTCTGGTTCAGGTACCAATCAATAGTACATGAAGCAATTCCCAATGGTCTTGTCCCCTGAGAATCTTCCTCACGGATGTTTCCAGCTTCCTTTGAGGGCTTGTGTCCCAGGAATCGGCATCCTTCTGCTCCTTGTGCCTTTAATCTGGGTGTGGTAGATCGTATTAGTTGCCCCCCCTCCCCCATCAGCGATCGTGTCTTCTTTGGAGTATGGGGGGCAATGTACCTACCCCCAGGGGAGAGAAGGATCCCTGTTTTCCAATGACTCATCTAGGGGAAGACATGGCTAATGAGATAGATCGGGAAATCTACTAGGATGCTCAAGGGCAAGATAAAGGTCCTTCAAACTCTTCCTGTCTCCCTTCCTGCACTGAATACTGCCACATGAGAATATGATGCCTGAAGCTGCAGCAGCCAACATGTGACCAGAGGGCAACAAGCTGGCAGATGAAAGCCAGTGTGCTGAGGAGGGAAATGAGGGTGAGTGTAAAAAGCCTGGACCTTTCAAAACCAGCCCTGCAACCTATACATTAGGACTTATTAATCTTTGAAATGAATTATAAAAGTCTGTATTACTTAAACTACTGTTATCTATGGTTTCTGCTTCTTGCCGACAGATACTTAAAACCTGACATACCAAAGAACAGGGAGAGGACCATACAGAGCTATTTGTAAGACAGGTCCTGTTGGGAAGACAATGGTAATTTTAATGCATGAAATCTGGTCTTTTTGAAGCCTTGTCTCAGGACTCAAGACAAACAACAAATTTCAGTTTTTATCTGGGTCTCAGGTTGCCTTCTCTAAAGCCTAGCCATCATGCATTAGTGGGAGACATGCAGACCAGGGTACCAGTCACAATGGCATGAACATGGAAATTGGGATCTTAGTAAGGTTATGAACATACTAAATGACCACTGATGGTGGAACAAGAACCATATGAAAATTCAAGACAAATGAAACAAAAGGATGCCCTAAGAGATCCATCCCCCAAATACAGAAAGACTAAGATATATTGTCATACAACTACTGATAGAGAAGTAGGACTTCAACTTTTATCAAAGCAGGGAAAATGGCGCTGACAAGACAGCCAGATAACTCTCTTCAGCTATTTCTTCAATAGGTCCAACAGGTAGGAAGTGCAGTAGTCAAGCCTATATGCAATAACATACACATCTCTTTATGCAGAGTTAGTATTATACCTGAGTCACAAAGGATGTTAACACAGCAGTGCCTAGTAATAAACTTCTTATGGAAGGGAACTGACCAGTATGTCTCAGTCCAAGTGCTCCAGTGAGAGGGCACAAGAAACTAATGGTTTTGACAAGTAAGAGGTACAAACTGGTCACTGCAGATCTTCAGTCAAAAGTCAGAGTACAGGAACTCTGAACTCCCATTGGTAACTACGCTAAAGGAGAAAAGAGCACACACACCACCTTGATATCACCCCTTAGCGACCGTGATTTCGGTTTGCTCTCACAAGCTGCATGGCGCTCACATGTTATACTCACTTGATCCGAGCATAGCAAAAGGTACAATCTATGGAAAAGTGAGCACACTCCCTAAAAACTTAAAGACACTTGCTAAAACTTTCCTCAGTCAAAAAAGTATGGCAGTAGCTATATAAGTTATTATTTTTATATTTATTTACATATTGATAATTATATAAACATATGTATTATATATAATTTATTTAGCAATTTGAGAGTAGGCTCCTTATATCGTGTTCCTTCATCCCTACTACTTCCATGCATATTTCCTAAGACCAAAGATATTATCTTATATATCCATAGCAGAGTTAACAAATTTAGGAAATTTCACATCAATGTAACACTCTTATCTAGTCTGTAGCTCATATTTAAATTTTGTCAGTTTCTCCAGGAATGTCCTTGTAGCCTTTTCTCCCTTAGTACAAGATCCAGTCTAGGATTACATAATGCATTAGGTACCATGCCTCTTTAGTCTCCTTTAATCTGGAGCAGCTACTTGAACTTCCTTGGTCCTGAAAGACACTGACATTGTAGAGAATCCTGACCAATTATTTTATAGAATGTCCCACAAGTTGATGTTTTCTGATGTTTCTTCATGATTAGATTAAGGCCCTGGAACCCAGATGGAGTACTACGACAGTGATACGGTGCCCTTCTCTCTTTTCCTAGGCATTCATCTTCGGACATATGGCATCCAGCTACCCCGTATCAGGGGTTCCTAAGACCATCCACATGTCACTTATTTTTTGCTACAAAAACTTAGTGGTTTAAGAAAACTATTCATTTAGCTTAATATCGGTTGGCACTTTGAGCTCAGGAAGAAACCTTTCTGTTTTCCAGGGTTTAGCACTCACATGTCTGGTGTTGGCTGCCTGTCAGCTAGGACTCCTTGGTTCTCTCTTACCATGCAACAAGCCAGCTCAGGCTCATGTACATGGTGGCTTGCAGGGACCTACTTGCAGTAGGAAGGCAAGTCTCAATGTGCAAACACTTAGCAACCTTCTGTTTGAATCATGTTTGCTACTATCACTATAGGCCAAAGCAAATCACATGGCCAAGTTACACAGGAGTAGAGAAAGAACTAATAGGAAGGTTAGAATTTGTGGCCATTTTTTACCCTATTGTAGTGAGAGATTGGTTGTGTTTTTCAGAACTATTTTCCAAAACCTTCCCTCTCCTACCTATACCCCAATTATTAGGTGAATTCCTTCTCCACTGTCTACTCAGCTATTAACAAGTCTGTGGGAAGCCACTATAGTAGCCTGTCTTGCAAAGTCTGCTCAGCTGCTTTAATAGTCATTTAATTTGCTCATCAGATATTTATTGTGGCTTATATTTGTACAAAAACATGTTTTCTGATGAACAGTATTGTATGAAGGAAGGAGCCAGAAGAAAATTATCTGCTTATCATGTTTCAGAAAATATTATCTCTTTTAATCCTCACATCAACTCTGTTATGTTGCTATTATTAGCTCTATTTTATAGATGAGAAAACCAAAGTGTAGAGAGTTAACTAATTTGTGCCAGATTACATAGCTATCCAGAAAAGCTTCTGGCTGCAAGTCACAGAATTATTTGGGCCATTTATTTTTAGTGACTTAAATAATTAAACTTTTCATTTCTCTAACTAGGATTCTCGAGGTAGGCATTTCTAGGTTCAGTACAGAGCTCAAGGATGTCCTGAAGGAGGCTTGCTCTGTCTTTTTGCTCCACCATCCTTGGTTTGGTTTTCATACTTATTATACTGCTATCATGACTGCAAAATGGCTTGCCCATTTGTAGTCATCATATTTCATACAAGAAGAAAACAGGGGGCACATGGCTGGCTCCGTTGGTGGAGCATGCTACCCTTGACCTTGGAGTTGTGAGTTTGAGCCCCACGTTGGGTGTAGAGATACTTAAAAATAAAATCTTAAAAAGAAGAAGAAGAAGAAGAAGAAGAAGAAGAAGAAGAAGAAGAAGAAGAAGAAGAAGAAAAAGGCAAGGGCAGTTCTAATGGGCACTGCTCTCAGGTTTGCTGCTTTATAGGGAAGCAAAAGCTAACCCCAAAAGCCCTTAAACTTCTCCTTACATTGCATTACCTACAACTGTGTCACTTAGCAACCACTACATGTAAGGGGTACAAGGAAAATGAGTGTTTGTTTTCTTAAACTCTAAACTGGGGTGTGTCCAAGGAAGCATGGGGCTGGGAATGGCATTGGGTCAGCCAACCAAGTAAGTGCTAGATCAAGAACGTGAACACAGGCATGTATCATTCCACAGTTTATGCTCTCGAGGGATGAGTACTCTCAAATCAGAGACAGAAAAACCTATGAACACATATATGATAGGTCCAATGAGTAGGAGAAGCTAGGTTCTCCTCCTCTATGGAATCACAGAGGAAGGAGAGGGGGTCTACTTTAAGGTCAGCTGAACAAGAATGTTTTGGAAGGGTTAGATGAGTATGGTCTTAAATGACAAGTAGAGTTTAAGAAGATAAAGATCTTCCAATTAGGGGGAAAGCTAAAATCAAACATATGGAGGCAGAAACATGAAATGAAATTGAGTTGGCCAAATTGACAACACTACAGGGTAATTCAGAACCATCTGAAAATGTAAAGGGAATAGTCATGCCTTACTTAGCATTTATTAAGAGTTAAAAGTGAAATATATTGACTCAAATATAATGAACCAAGGATTCACATCCCACCTCTTATACCTCCCTTTGACTAGCTGCTAAAATACAGTATTCATACCTTTTACCCCTTTCCCTCCCTTTCAATCTAAGATTCTAGAACTCAAGAGAATTAAGTACTGCTCCACAGTAAATCACAAACAAAAGTTTCATGCAGCAAACATTAGCCTTCCTAACAGTTTACTAGTCTTCAACATTTTCTATTTTTGATATAGAAGTTGCTTTTGTTCAATTTTTTTTTGTTGTGTTTTATTTATAATTGCTTAAGTTACATACAGAGCTGTAGGTAACAATGTATTCCCAAAATCAGCAGATGAGACTTTTTAAAAACAGAATCACATTTTAGGTGCATCAAGATGGTCATTAATTAAAAAATCACTTTCAACTAAATGTGGATTCATTATACATCAATTTTTATAAGGTTAGTCACGTCCATAATAGGTGTTTGAGGGAACACCATCGAACACTATACAGAGTTGTTAGGTGGGATATGCTGCTACTTACTTCAAATGTACCATTAAGTTTCCTTATTAACAAGAGTTATCAAAACTGGGCCACAAGTGAAAAAGCCAACTAGAATTGCGAAGTCTTCGAGGAAGAAAGGAGCAGAAATGGAAAGTGAGTCTGTAAATCCCCCACACTGTGGTCCTAGGGAACAGACCTTTGGATGGCAGGGTCAACAAAGTCCTTCCAACAGACACCACTGGCCCTTTCTCACTCTGATTCCAATTTCCATGAAACACAGACTTATAAGGGTCAGCTCCAACTTGAGAATAACTTGGCCCAGCTCCTTGATACCCAAAGGGAACACAGCTTAGCTACAATATTTACATAAGCACCAGAGAAGAATGCTTTCTTCTTAGTGTGGAGAACATGAAAACCTGCTGATGCACCTTTTTTTTTTTTTTTTATTAAATTTTTTTTTTTTTAACGTTTATTTATTTTTGAGACAGAGAGAGACAGAGCATGAACAGGGGAGGGGCAGAGAGAGAGGGAGACACAGAATCTGAAACAGGCTCCAGGCTCTGAGCGGTCAGCACAGAGCCTGACGCGGGGCTCGAACTCACGGACCGTGAGATCATGACCTGAGCCGAAGTCGGACTAATGCACCTTTTAAGCATTTTAACCCATTGCTAAAATTCCTGAAGTCTTAAGTTACATGTGCTTACCTATTCTTTCTGTTATAGAACCAAGGAGTAATACTTGTCTGCCTTGTAGTCTGAAAAAGTGTGCTTTCATATCTATATTAGAAAAATTGCTTTCCAAAATAAAAGTTAGTAGTGCTCTATTTCTTGCCACACTGTTATAATTTTTTAACCATGAAAGGAATTTAATTTAGAGTAAGTAATGCCACTGTCACTTAAATATATGAATGATAAAAGAAATGTCAGCTGTTCTAATTCCGTAATTCCCAAGTAACGACGATTAATGAAACACTCTTTACTAGTGGGAGTTGTTTTAAGCAGTAGATAAAGGAGCCACTGAACCTTTTAAGATTTACTCTCATAACCAAATTACATCTCTCTTCATCATTATCCAAAATATAATTAAAAGATGACATTTAAAACAAACAAAAAAATCAAACTACATCCCACCCCCAAAGGAAAGGCAACTGAGAAGCACCTCTTTACCTCCACTGAGAGTTGACATGTATTCCCAGAGAAACCCTTACTTCTAACTTCTACCTTTTGCACTGCATCTGTCAGCCTGGAGTGTCAATCTCCCATCAATACATGAAAAACAGGATGATTTTATCATTGACTGTTATTGGATAGATATTAATTGGGTTGTTTCACTGCTGTGGAAATATTCTTTGACCTTTCCAAAAAGAAAACAAATCAATATGAGTAATCTTATAAAGACTTCTGTTTTCTTTCTCAGTTTGCTCCAATAGTCTAAAATTTATTAAGTTACATTATCTGTGGTCTTTACGGTTTTAGACCATGTACTCTTCCAACTATCTACACTCACAGAAAAGACATCCTTTCACGTTAGCCCAAATACACAAGGTTATATATAACCTCTTGGCTGAAGCCAAGTTAATTATCATACACAAGAGCCTTTCTGAGCAAAAGTCAAACAGCTTGATTCAATCTCTCCCCAAATATCTTAAGGACAAATGAACAAAAACTTTCTTGGCAAGCTCTTTGAACCATTTTTTCCTTTGTATTTTTAAACCTTAATTCCCCATTTTCTGTTCCCCTCTTGCACCTCCCACAGTTTTCTTTATATGACGTAACTCTCCCAACTAACAGAGTATTTGCGACCAGAGGGTGGGCACACCCCTTCTGAAGCCAAAGTTATCAGGGATTGATTGGAGGCATGGAACTAATGTCCACACTGGAATTCTTTACGGCCTGACCCTCCCAGTTGTGTGAAACCAATTATTACAAACTCTGAAAAAACATAGATCAAGTCTTAATACAGTCCTAAAGAGGCACTGTTCATTCACACCATAAGGAAATTTATACACAGCTGATGGTGTTACTGGTTTGTCAGGGACAATGGTAATTCAACTGTCATAATAATAAGTCTGTAACAGTATGAAAAATACACTAGATGAATTTTTTTTTCACATTAATCCAGATGTATTCGGTCTGTGCATGGTAAGAAATATGAGATAAAGTAAAAACAGCCACTGGAAGGCCAATCCATCAAGACCCAACAGGTCAAAAAGTGAGTATACCAGATGTCCTTCAGCAGGTGGATGGTTAAATGAATGGTGAGACATCCACATGCCATGTAATGCTAATTCATGTGATACAAAGGAATGGACTACTGATAGAGGCGACAATCTGGATGAATCTACAGGGAATTATACTCTGGGAGAGTCAATTCCAAAAGGTTATATGTTGTATGATTCCATTTCTACAGCATTTTAAATACACAATTTTAGAAATGGAGAACAGATTAGTGAACGCTAAGGACAGCAGATAGAGGTGGGGGTGGGTACGGTTGTAAAAGGACAACATGAAGGATCCCTGTGGTGATGGAACTACTTTGTACCTTCATTTTCGTGGTGAATACACAAATCTATACACGATAAAACTGTATAGAACTGAATATGCATACAAACAAATAACTTAAGGGAAAACTGGAAAAATCTGTATAAGATCAATGGAGTGTCAGTATCAATAACCTGGTGTAATACTGTGCTATATTTTGGCAAAATGCTACCACTGATGGAAATGGGATAAAATGTTTTTACAACTGCATACGAATCTACAATTATTCCCCAAAAATCATTAAAAAGAAAGGCAAGTGCAGCTCTACACGTTTGTGAAAAGCCAAATCCTGACCTCCCCTTCCATGGTAGTCTTGTAAAAGCCTTCCAAACAAGGTCGTCTACAGTTCCTACAAGTCAACATGCTTGGGAAATCCTCCCCAGCACCCTGGAAACACACCCGGCAGAGGGATGTCAGAGCACCATTCTGCAACTTCTTTCTGCTCTCATTCTTTATCCTGTCTTCCCTTCTCCAATAACCTACTCAGTCACATGCAAATATTCCTTCAATACCAAGATGCATTATTAACAAACGACTACTTCTAAATGTGATAAATAGTATTGATTGGATCCCTGGATAAAGATATTTTCTATGCCCTTTTTATCAATGTAAATCTGAGTTCCCTTGGGGAATCTGCTCTTGCCCCATCCCCTTTCTTTTTCTGGACATTTCTAGAACCTGAGAACTTGACAGAGAAGAAGGGACAGACATGGAACAGACCTATTTCCTGGGTCAGGGCAGCATCTGTGTACAAATAGGCAAGAGGTTGCCTTGTGGGGGGTTCTACTTGCGGGGAATTACATGGAAGCTGAGCAGAGATAAATCTCTCAGTAAGGAAGGCCGGGTGTTCCTTTCCTACAAATTCCCAGTGAGAGTGTGTGCCCACAGGAAGGACTGCTGGCCCTTCGGTATGCCACAAAGGTTGATTGCCCATTCCCTGCTCAGAGGCTCTCCCCAACCCCCTCAGAAGCAGGCCCCGCTCTTTGGTAGTGCATGGAGATGTCAGGCCAGGGGAAGAAAGTTGCTGCCAACTAACATGGGCTTGTTTTCTTCCTCAGAGGAAAACTGGGCCCTAAGTAAGTCGCAATCTTCTCCTGCAGTTAGCATAATCACATACTGCTATCCAAACAGATAGGCTAAGAGCACTGACTGTGGATCCAGACTAGTCCTGGCTGCATCATTTACTAGGCAGGCAGTAACCTCAGGCAGGCTCTTTAACCTCTCTCTGAGTCAACTTTCCCATCTGTAAAATGAAGACAATTAAGAGTATCTACACTATGGAGCCACTTTGAGGCTTAAACAGGTTATTGAGGTGAAGGGCTCAGATAAGCACCTGAACAAAGAAAGGGCTCTCTGAGAGTCTGTAATGATCATCACATAGTTCTGTGGAGACATCAACACAGAGGGGAGCATTGCACTTGTTCCACTTTGAACTTGTGACTTGCACCAACCCTGTGAACAAGCAGTTCATACCAGATAGGAATACATCCTCTCATGCGAACATGAGAATCACGGCTGTCTCACTAGATATGCATATGAAATAGAAGGTTAAATGGAATATTTCCTGTTGTCAGTGGGGGTTCCAAAGGCTAAGAAAGATAGATACTCCATATACTCTGAGACAGTGAGATAAGCTTGCTCATCATCCACCTCCGCGATACATTAGTAAAAGCAAAGAATTCACTGTGTTACTGGAGAAATGCCCTCTTTTGGAGAGTTACCATTGGATAGCTGCCTTTCTCTTCGTCAGGGAAGTCAGGGAGTGATTCCCCGTCAAGGAAGTAGGGGGATTTAATGAACCATGTAGAGAACCTGGCAAATATCTCCCTGGATTTGGGGGACCCAGAGACTGCCCCTCACCCACACTTGAAAAGCTCTGAAGGCAGAAGACTGAATGGAAAAGCTTGTAGTCATGGAGCAGAAAAACAAGTCTGTGCTAGACAACAGGGGGAGAACTCTGAGTTTTCTGTAGCCTGGAGAGGCACTCAAGCCGAAAGGAGCTGGCTATAAGCAAACTTGAAAAGCACCCCATCCACGGGTACCCTACAGTGGATGAGTTGACCTCAGCAGAAGAAGTCTATAAATACACAGAGACCCTGGGGTGGGATCCAGCCATCAGTCAGATATGACATGACCCATATGGGGTTCTTCAGTCAAAAGTCACTAGTGGGAATCGCTAAGGAATCCACAAATGCACCCCCATGAGAAGAAGTTATTAGCATCCCCATAGAGGTCACACCCAGAAGTCACTGATGCCAGATTCCAAATCTAACTGTAAAAAAAGCCTCACTTCTGTCTTCCCTGCCCCATCCTCTTCTCCCCTTGCTCCCTGCTCCTCCATTACCACTCTTCGTGCTTCTACACCTGTGCCCCTGTTCTGACCTGAGGGAGGAGAAAAATCTTTAAGTAGATGAAAGATGGAAACTTTGCTATTAGCCTGGACTGTACTTGAAAATGACAAAAAAAAAAAAAAAAAAAAAAAAAAAAAAAAAAAAAAAAA